>NC_133620.1:404241479-404305996 GCF_048593235.1 Sminthopsis crassicaudata
CTCAGTGAGTGTCGTTATTGCACAATGGGAAGAGGGGTGAGATAGAATGAAGTGGGAAGGAGGAGGGCCCAGGTGCGGAGAGGAAAGAGGGCGCTCCGGCTTAGTGGGAGCTGGAGAGGAGAGTGCCCCGAATGAGCTCGGGGTATTTTTATATTCTGCCTCTTGTTACAGACTCTTGCAAGCCGGATGCCCTCTGTGGATAAAAGATGTATCATGGAATGAACCCGAGCAGTGGAGATGCATTTCTAGAGCAGCAGCAGCAGCCGCCCCAGCAGCAGCAGCCCCAGCATCAGTTCCCCCGAGACTCTTCGCAGTGGTTTTGTGGTTTCAGCTAGCGCTGTGCTTTGGCCCTGCACAGCTTACGGGTGGTGAGTGACTTCTTCATGTGGCAGTGTAAGGGGACCCGGGACAGCAGGAGGAGAGTCCCCGACAGGGTCGATGGGCCTCCTACCCTCCCTTTCAATCTCTGGGGACCCTTCTCTCTTGTGCCCTTCCTTTCATACACTTAGAAAGGAAAGCCTCCAGCATAAAAGCCAGGAGCATCCTCCTCCAAACATATTCCAGCTTGCTGAAAAATCTTTCCTTTTACTTACTACCCGACACAAATACACACTCCCACATTGATACAGGAACATGCCCACAGCAACACCCCGGCTTTTCTGAAGAACCAAATTGAACCTCCCCCTCCCAAGAAGATCCCAATCAATTCAACAGACATCCATTGCTAGTTCACTCTCCTTAGGGGTTGGGGGAGGGAGGAAAGTGTTGGGTAGCTTATGAATGACTGGATCTCGTTACCAGCCGAGAGAGCTCCAAAATTTCATCACCGGAGATTTAAACAAGCGCTTTTATGGTGACTCAAAGGGGGCAAGTTGGAAATTAGGTTCAAAACATATGACATTATTGCCCAACGATCATCTTGGAAGGAAAGTTAGGCTTTCTTTGCTTTATTTTTCTTCAGGTTTGAAAGGGTTGTCTTTACAGAGATATGTCTAATCAAACTGCTTTGCCATGATTTCTCATTTTTGATTTTCAGTGAAAGAAAACATAACAAGAGCCTTTTAGTGAGGTAGAAATTATATTAACCTCAGTTTCATGTTTCTAATCTAAGACATATTTGGATCTTGAAGAGAAAATATCTTTTGGTTGCATTTGCAGAAGACAGAAAAAAGTGGTTTTTAGAATTTTGAGTGTCTTAACTTGCCTGTCATTAGAGTTTGTCAAACATTTACTCCACAGGTTTTTTGATTTGGAAAAGTTAAGGTGGAGGAAAAGTGGGGAAATGTGTTTCTTTAGTTTAAATGCTGTTAACATTGATAAATTACTGTTGGTTAGGAAAAGTCTTGATAATGCAATAAGCATACCTTGAAAAAAAACTTTCAACAATATAAACTTATCCAGAATCCTTTGTTATAAACTCAGAAGATTTATAGTGAAAGAAAACATAACAAGCCAAGGACTCTTCTATGATGTAGAAATAAGTGGAAATTATGTTAATAATATCAGTTTTATGTGTTTCTAATCTAAGACACATTTGGTTCTTGAAGAGGGAACATCTTTTAGTTGTATTAGAAGACAGAAAGTCCTTGCTAGAATTGTAGACATCTCTGAGGTTCTGCCTTATCCATTATTGCTGTTTATCCCATATTTACTATATAATTTTTTTATATGGACAATTAAAGTTGGAAAAGGGGATTAAAAAAACTTTAATACCATTAATATTAGTAAATTGCTGTTGGTTTGGAAGAATCTTGATCGCAATAAGCAAACTTTTAAAAATACTTTCCAACCATATAATCTTAGTAAAGTTTACAGTTGAGAACAAAAGCATTAGTGGCAATAAAACTCTTCCCATTCTACCTTCCTGAAAGGAAGGAAAAAAAAATGGGGGAGGAAGAAGAGGAAAATAACAAATGGAGTTATCAGACAAATAAAAAATTCAGATATTGCATTTGGGATCCTAAGTTATGAGTGTAAAGGAACTTGCTATGAATTTGCATATCTGGTTATATTTGACTACCATACATTGCATTGATTCCCAAGCTGTGCTGTTTTATTACCAATAAATATCAATGTCAATCTTTCTTCATTCTTGGTAGAGAAACTTTGTGAGGAAAATGAATGTGTGTATGCATTTGGTTTTGTTTCCATAAAAAAATTTTAGGTGAGGATAGACTTCCTACTTATGTTGAGCAAGGTCAAAATTTCACAATGGCAGATCATGGGGATAGGGCATGGTCATAGACTATACAATTAAAATTCCTTTTGGACCAAAACACCTCTCTATAGTCCAAATATGTAATAGTGTTTTGTGAGTCAAACCAAGCAGTTGGTTTGAGCTGGGCTTTGAATGGCAAAAGATATTTCACTTTCCTTATCAGTTTATCTCTTCTTTTTCCTTCTTTCAGAAGTCTCACTTCTTACATTCCCTTCTTTTTCCCAAATGAAACACTCTCCCTTCTTGGTAGTCTCCATTTGTGTCTTACAGTAAATGTTGAGTGCTAAATTTGAGATCAGGTGACTTGGTTTCGATAAAATTATGATTCTGGATGAATTTTTTTTGGTACTTTAAATTGAGAACAAGATGAACTATTGTTCCTTTCAAGCATTAAGTCTTTATTATACTGTCTCTGACACTAGTTAAGTGATTATGCACCTTAACCACTGAGATGAAAGAGGACATTTCTTATAAGTTTAAGAAAAATTCTTTGTTCACTTCAATGCATCATATACATATGAGTTATAATCAATGCAGATATGTGTTAATAAAGCTTCAGCCAACTTTCAATTCTAGGATTATGCTCGTCATTAAGATGAGAAATTTAAGAAAAGAGACCATTAAGATTCAAAGGCAGAAGTTTTTGTTTAATTCTAATTCTTTGTGACCTTGAATTTCCTGGCAAAGATGCTGAAGTGATTTGTCATTTCCTTCTTCAACTCATTTTACAGATGAAGAAACTGAGGCAAATGGTTAAGTGCTTGTCCATGGTGACTTAGTTAGTAAATTCTTGAGACCAGATTTGAACTCACTAAAATGGATCTTCTTATCCTAAGAAGAATGTTCTAATCCACTGCGCCACCTACCTGCCCTCAAAGGCAGAAAACCCATATAGTATTATTGCCAAAGCATCTATTTGATTGATTTCATAGAATATGGAGTGAATTCAGTTCTGGGTTGTATTAAAAAGGTAATAACTTCCAAGAATAGGGAATATTCTTGGAATAATGGAAATGATAATCCTATTGTTTGCTGTCATTATAAGACTTTTAGACACTGCAGTTTAAGATGGTCCTTTATAAGCTGTAGAAAATGCAGGAAAAAGCAACCAGAAGTTGCAAGAACTTGAGATCCTATCATAAGAAGAATGGTTTGAAGTCCTTGAACATGATTACTCTGGAAAAGAGAAGGGGGAACTTCTAGTGTTGGAAATGTTGTCATATGAATTGATTAGACTTGTTCTCTGTGGCCCAGAAGGTAGAATCAGGGGCAGTGGGAGTCAGATCCAAAGAAACCAAATTAGGATTGGTGTTAAGAAAAACTTTTTAACAATTAGAACTGTCCACAAGTAACTTGAGCTGTTTTAAGAAGTGGTAGCTTTCCTTCCTTGGAGGTCTTCAAACAGAAGTCTTGAAACAATTGTTCAGTCTAATTTTGTGGTCATTCCTTGGATCTATTTCATTTGTATATAGGCCATTCCAAGGCTTCTTAAACTATGGGTTTTAATCCTATATAGGATTATGTAACTGAATGTAGGAGACAAAAATTATGATTTATTATCAGTTTTGTATACCTGTTTTAAATACTTATACGCCTGGGGTCATAAAAATTTCTTGGGTGAAAAGGGGTTACTGGTAGAAAAAGTTTAAGAAGGCTTGTTCCAAACCAGTCTGCTTATTTGAAAGATACAGAAACTAAGGCTCAGAAGTTAAATAACTTGCCCCCAAGGTAATAAATAGCAGAGCCAGAATTCAAAACCAGTCCCCTTCAAGGTTTTTAAGGTACTACTGAGCGTGTTATCTTAGCTCTAATGTTAAACATCTTTGAAATCGTAAAGAAGATGTTTTATCTCTGTATTCCCACTGAGGTTTGTAATAAAAGAAAATATCCAGAAACTTTAAAAGAATGCAGTAGTGTGCCACCTCCCATTTTTACATTCTGGTTTCAGAGAACTTCTTTTGGTCTGTTCACTTTAGAGGAGCAGCTTCAGCTCTCATGCAGACTGAGAATGTCATTACTGGTAACATAGTCATTATAATTGGGTTCTCCTTCAAGCCAAGAATTGGGGTGTTCCTGTTGATATCATTCTTTCCTATCATATCTGACAAACTAAGACTTAGAAAAGAAAATTTGTAACTGGTCCCAGTATTATAAAAATAATTCCTAATCTTCTGTGAACAAAGAACCAAGGGCAAATTTGGTTTCGGGGACCACTTTTTGGTCCTGATATCATGTTGCTCCATTACCAAATTCAATCTAAATGGAAAAGAGACACTGAGACTGAAGCACAGTTAAGGCTGGAGTTAGGCAAGGGAGATAGCTTCCTACAACAAAGGACACAAGGAGCAATACAACAAGGGATACTCATAATGACATTTTTTTAGAAATGTACATTTTTATGTCAGAAAATTGTGCTTTCCATGATACATACATATTTATTTTGTTTTGCGTACTTATGGTAAAGGCTCAAGACCTCCAGAATGCTTCAGTACACAGGGGGGACAGTTTTCAAATGCAAGGATCTGGTGGGGAAGAATATTAAAACACTGTCTGGGACATAGAAATACCTTGTGGTTTGGATTTAGAAATTTGATCTGGTGTCCATAGTGGAGGTGATTCACAAAACTGTATGTTGTATACTAGGTTCCAACAGACTTTTAGATTTTCTTTCATTGACCAAAAGGTTCAAATTTAATAGACAATCTATTTTTAAATTGGGAATTTTATTTTTGATTACTTGCAGTTACAAAAAAACCCTCAACAATAGTGGATATACAATAGCTTTATCCAGGAAAAAAAAGGCAAATGCTCAAATACTAAAGCAAGATTCTGAGTTAGAGAGGGAGAAATAAAGAAATCAAACCAAAAGGAAAAGGAAGTTCTCCTCAAGATCCATGGATTTCAATCTTAGGGTAATTTTTTTTTTTTTTTATCAACCTGACTTTGAATATGGGTAGATTTCTCCAAGTTTTCTTTGTTAAGTGAGGAGCTAGTTTAAAAATAATAATCAGCATTTACACAATAATAGTAACATATATATATATACATATATATATATATATATATATATATATATATATATTGCTTTAAGATTTACATGGCTATTTCACATTATCTTGTTTGATTCTCATAATAATCCTGGGATATAGTCATTATATTTATTCCCTTTTTACAGATAAGGAAACTGAGCCAGACACAGACTAAGTGATTTGTTCAGGATCCCACATCTAATAAGTATCTAAAGTTCATTTTGAACTCAGCTTTCATTGATTCTAAATCTAGCATTCTATTCACTGGCCCTTCCTAGTGGCAACTGTTGTGTTTTAAGAATTGCAGAATATGTCAGCACAGAGGTGATTACAGACACTCCTGAGTACCTTGAAATTAGATTAAAATGTAATTGGAAAATGTTGAACAAAATAAATAAAAATACATGCAACATAGATAATGATGATTTGTGATTTGTAAGCCAGTGTGTGACTACAGGGATTTTTTTTCCATTTAAGTTTGACAGCACCGCCTCTAATTTTTACAACATTATAAGATAGGTCTTCAGTCTTTTTTTTTTTTTTTTAATTCCTATTTTAGAAACGAGGCAATGGTTTCTTAGAGAGGTTAAGCAATGTACCCCTAGACACACAGTTAACACATCTCAGGCAATATTTGAACCTTGGTATTCTTGATTCTGAAGTTAACACCCTATTCATTAAGCCAAAATTTAAGAACTTAAGAGGTTGTGTCATACTAAAAGTAAACCATTTCTCAGAGTGGCATAGAATGACTGTTAGAATCTTTATTATGTTTAAATCCAAGAATGTCATCTGGCCTTTTCCTGAGTCTCAGAGGAGTAATCTCAATCATTTTAGAGGGGTGAACAAAAAACTTGGCCACAAGTAGAGCCAATGGAAAAAAGTGCTGAAAGCTCATTAACATATCCTGGGTTGTGGTGTTACCCACTTGTCCCCCAACTTTTTTGGATTTTATAACTAGCCCCAGGAAGATAAAACACTGGTTCAATAAATGGTACTGATTTAAAAAAAAACACAGTATAGTGTGAAGATCAGTCTTGAAACCAGGAAGAGGTAGTTTCAAGTCTTGCTTCAGCATATTCTGGCTCTATTATCCTGGGCAAGTCAAATAATCTATGAATAGGCAGCTCTCTAAGACTATGAGTTGTAGAGAAAGTATCAACTACATGCATGGAAGTATTTTTCTCATTTGGAAATTCCTCCTGCTAGTGAACTCAGAGGTCTAGGCTCTATCCCTTTGGCAGTAAACCAAATAATAGTTGATCAGGTGGTTGGATCTTTTAGCTAGATCCATACTTCATTTGGGGGCAGCTAGGTGGCGCAGTGGATAGAGTACCAGCCTTGAATTCAGGAGGACCCGAGTTCAAAACTGATCTCAGACACTTAACACTTCCTAGCTGTGTGATGGGCAAGTCACTTAACTCCAGCCTTAAAAAAAAAAAAAAAAAAAAAAAAAAAAAAAAAAAAAAAAAAAAAAAAATTAAATAGATCCATACTTCATTTGAAGGAGAATACCATAAAACAGATTTGTACTTCAGGAGGATCTTTGTACTTCAAGGATCTTTGAAAAAAGTCTTTCATTCTTTCATTGTGAACAAGAGAAGATACATTCAGTGGATAATAATAGTACCATTAAGTCAAATGAATTCAGATCTGGGTTGAAACAACAGGCTAATAAAAAAGAATTGATCCATGAAACCCAAAAACAGGGGTTTCTAATGAGTTGTTACAAATATTTTTGTACAAATATATTTTTCCTCCTTTTTTGATGTCTTTGGAATACAATCCTAGCTATGACATTGTTGAAACCCACAGTTTTATAGCCCTTTGGGCATAATTCCAAATTGCTCTCCAGAATGGTTGGATCAGTTCATAACTCTATCAACAATGCATTGGTGTCCCAGTTTTCCCACACCCCTTTAAAATCTAACATTTTGCTTTTTAGTCATATTAGCCACTTGAATAGTACAAGAGGTAACTCAGAGTTGATTTAATTGCATTTCTCTGATCAATAGTTTCGAAAAAAGAGCATTTTTTTCATATGATGATAGATTTGATTTCTTTGTCTAGAAACTGCCTATTCATATACTTTGGTATTTATCAATTGGGAAATGATTTATATATTTATAAATTTGACTCAGTTCTCTCTCTATATATATGAGAAATGAGGTCTTTATCAGAGATGCCTGTTATCAGAGATACTCAGTCCAAAATTTTCCTACAGTTTCCTGCTTTCCTTATAATTTCTGTTGCATTGATTTTGTTTGTGCAAAAATGTTGAAGAGACAAATGAGAAATAATGAAGAAACAAGTGAGAAAAGAGATGCTCTAGGTGCTCTTCCCTTTCCTCACCCATATTTATTTATACATCTTGCAAAAAGATGAACTCACTTGCAAATGACATCTCCAAATGAACTGCAGAATGAGTGACTGTGGATTTGTTTATATGAATTGGGTAGACACAGAGAATAACAAAAGGCTGAGGGCTTTCTCTTTCGTGGCTTAGAAATACATGAAAGAAGAATCATGAGTATACTTCATAAAATACTGACAAAATACACACACAGACACACACTGCTTAGATACAACTTCTTAAGTCACTTAAAATAAAGAAAGAAAAATAACTTCTTATGATGGCCCTAAATATCTGAAGGTGGACTGACATCCTATTGAGGGAAAGGCTACTTATTAGAAAACTTCCTCAGAGTTATCATTTCTTCAGACAATGTTGCTAACCACAAAAAAGATTGTGGGGGAAATGGGAATAATTTTTAATCTGTTACCATCTTAGGAATTATTGTAAGTTTTTAAATAAAACTAACATTATGCAGAGGCAAAAAAGAGTCTGTGATATGATTTGCCATTAGGAAAAAATCATAACATCATAGAGTTTTAGAGTTTGAAGGGACCTCAAAAGCGGTGCACTTTCATCCACTCTTTGCTTCAGGAGCTTTAGTGACATAAATCCACTGTCTCTGGAGGCAGTTTGTTCTACTTTTGGAATCCTGTAATTGTTGAGTCAAAACAGTGTAGAGAAGAGGGAGCTAAGCTTTGAAACAGGAAGGCCTAGTTTCAAGTCCTACCTTGGACACATTAATTATATGACTCTGTGTTAGACCATACTTTCTTAGTGTTCTGGGCTAGTCATGTCAAATTCAAAAAGAAATATGGCTAGTAATCCATACAGGGGCAGCGGATGAAGTGCAAGGATGGGATCAGGAAGATTTCAAATCTGCCCCTAGATATGTTGTAGCTGTATGACCCTGGACAAGTCACTTAACTCTGTTTACTTCTTTTTCCTTATTTGTAAAATGATCTGGAGAAGGAAATGACTAACTACTCCAGTATCTTTGCAAAGAAAATCCCTAATGGGTCATGGAGAGTTGGACGTGACTGAAAATGATTGAACAACAACAAAAATCCATAATAGAGTTCCTTACCAGTCTTATGTTGACTTTTTTTATTGTATTTTTAAAATTACACTTACTATTTCATGATGATCTTTTCATCTGGTTGGGGCCTTAGTTGGAAGTGTTTTGTGCTGTATTTGACACTTCTGCTCTAGGGAAGTCTCTAAGATTAGAAATTACAGAGAAGTTGCTGACCTGAATTGTTAAAGGAAGTTTTCTCACAAAAGTTTTTTATACAATAAAATCACTAGATCAGTCCCTATGACCTTTAATTGTTTTTCTCTAATATGTCTTTTTATTTTATCCCAGTCTAAACTTTGATCCTTAGTTTTCCATCAAAAGTTAGTTATCTGTAAAATGAGGATGATCCATTTACCTCAGGAAGCTGTTGTGAGGATCAAATGAGAAAACTATGGAAAGTGATAAGGAAACAAAGAAATGCCAACTTTTCATTTTATATTTCTTCAGTTGTAGGTACTTCTTTCCTGATGGAAACCTATTTAAGCTCATCCTTGGCAATGCTAATCCATGTCTTTCCATAAATATTCATAACTAATTCATCTAATGTTCTGAGGATCTTCTTTTAGATCAGGAATTTGTAATTTTTTTAATATAATGGCAATCAGGTAATTCTTATAGAAGGAAACCTATAAATCATATTTTTAAAGGCATAAGTATAAATACATAGGGTTACAAAGGAAATAAATCAGTTAATACGGTTATCAAAATATAAGAATCAAAACCAGGAACAAATTTCATGATCCCCAGATTAAGAACACTTCTAAGTCCTTCTGGTATTATGTATAGAACTATATAGAGCTTTGAAGTTGTCCATTATTTGTCCCCATGTGACTAACCTATCTTTCTGTGGGGCAATAAATGAAGTCAAAATAATATTGGGTTAAAGAGATGAGCCTTTATTCCCAGGAGCTTTGTCAACTAACTGATTAAAAATATCAAACAAGTCTTAAAACAGGAAGACATGCTTGTCAAAAATGTTTGTCACTGTCATGGCAGATGTACAGAATAGAATCCAAGTAAAAGAGGGATTCCCTCTAGATGATACAATCTTTCAGAGACATCTGTTTTCAGATGAACATTGTACCTATTAATTCTGGAATATTATAGGGTCTCCTAGATGAAATCCATGTATGCTCAAATAATCTAACTATTCATCCTGGAAAAGGATAGACTAGCTCTATAGGCTGTTTATTTATCTAGATGGTATACTATCTTAGACAGGTTCTTTAGATGGATAATGAATTAGGCCCAGAATTCAATAAGATAATGAAGTAGATTTCATTTGTGGAATGACCACAAGGTCTTCCTTAAAAAAAGGCCCAGCTGATTTAATAATAATTAATAAAATATTTTGAATCTGTGAATCTACCCATGTACATAAAACATTCAAACCAAAATAGTATACAATGCCAGGAACTTAAGGAAATAAATAGGAGAAAATTACAAGAGGATAACTTGATGTATCAGACACTTGTTCCTTTGGGGAAAAGGAAATGGAGGCTGAATATCCCATAATTCCATCTCTCCCTTACTCTAGAAGACAAGTGTATTACTGAAAAATGATCAGTCTCTTAGATGACCTTCTACAACCCCATGATACATTTACTATTCCTCCATCCTCTATGATCCCTTAATGTTCATGGCACACAATTTTATAACATGGGTTCAGATTTATTTGTGTTCTCATAAATTATATGAAAAAGGTAGGCCAATTGTTAAATTAATGTTTCCACAACATTAATGCTGTAACTGATATCTTAATTTCAAAAAGGTGTCTTATTAATATTATTAATAGATAGGAATTAGCAAGCATCAAAAGTTAAAAGAGAAAAATTATATGAGATGGTTTTTTACTTAAATTGGGTATAAGTCCTCAGAGTGGGTTTAGATTCCCCCCCCCCAAATAGTTAATTTTTCAGCAACAATACATATTTCAGTGAGTTGTGTGGAGGCAAGAAACTTTAGTATTTTGGTTTATAATTTAGTATTACTGGCTATGAAAGACATTGATTTAAACTGTGTTGTTTAGAGAAAAATTTCCCCAGTGTTTTTCCTTCTTTAAGATAAGCGTGCTGTAGTGCTGAGAGAGAAGAAATTATTCACTCAAGAAGAAAAACAAATAGTAATAATTAAGTGTGTTACACATGAACTAGAATTAAAAGTGCATTTTAAAATAGCTTCTTAATTGAGAGTATTGTAATTGCTTTATTAATCTTAAATAAGGTAAACTGTGTGCAACAGAGAAGTAAAATAATTCTTGAAATTATTTGGAAGTGACAGTGAATTTAGAAATGTATCAACTAGATAAACCCCATATTAATTTACTCCAAAAGAAGCAGCAATGATCCTAACCTAATTTCTGGGAGACATCACAAAGATACAACCATGGAAGCTATATTTGTCTGTTTATTTTGAATAAATAAATACATATTCCAGGAAGGAAAGATTTTTAGAAGAAAAAGAAGAAATCCCAAATCTCAATCATCTGTACCAATAATGCACTTTAAATCCATCTTGCAGTAAATTTAACTTTTTCATAAAGAGGATGAGGAAGAGCAGATTTTGTTTGGAAATGATGATTTGACTTGGTGTCTCATGTTTCTATTTGGGACTGAGTGCTCTTAGATCTCTGTGAATCACTAGCGTGGGAGTTAAAGAACCAGTAGGTTGGTAGTATACTAGTCTATTCCATTTTCCACATTAAACTAGCAAAGAAAAGAAGACTTCATTTCTTTGGAAAAATTCCACTTGAAAAGAGAAATATGTAGTTGAATTGGATGCAATGGTGAGAAATTCTTTAAAATAGAAAATGAAAGAAAAATGCATATTAAAAGTAGACATTATTAAATGGAATTTGAATACTTTTGATCAGATTTCCAATGTATATGAAGTGAGACACTAAGTTCTCTAAGCCCATGAATACAGAAGAATCTTGTAGAGCTCTTGGGCTGGGGGAGTGAGGAGTGACAGAGGAACCTTTTTTTTTTTTTTTTTAAACAATATGTTATTATGTTGTGGAGGAGTATCTATCTTTAAATCAATTTTGTAATTGTTATTGTCAAAGACAACTTAATATCAGGTTTTAGCTTTTATTTTTTTGTCTAGACCTTCTTTTTCACTGTTGTCAAGATCTATTTGAGTGTGGGAGTGGAAAGGGAGAACCCCTTTACTGATATAGATTGACAACTATTGTGCAATTGATCTTAGTATTAGAGGTAGTGAAAAGTCAAGTGTTTCATTTAGAATAATCTCACTGAGTGGATCTATATCACACTGCACCTTCGTTGTTTTGTTATTAAAAGAAAATCTAATTTCAGATTTGCTTTAAGCTATTGCTTTACCAGTTCCATCCTCAGAGTCCATTTTCAAGTTTGGATCAGAACAGTTGGAGTTAGGTATTAGGAATGAATTTTTAAGTTATAATGACTACTGTTTAAAGTTGTACTGGGAAATTCCTATTTCTGGAGTCACTCTTCATGTGATTAGAAAAATAGTCCTAAGTATACACAAAAGATTTAAACATGTGTGTCATTTCACAGACATGGTCAGGGCTGTTAAAAAGTTGAACATGTAGACTACTTTATCTTATGTACCTTTCTCTCTCTTGCTCCCTTCCTTTCCCTCCCTCCTCCTCCTCCTCTTCCTCCTCCTCCTCCTCCTCCTTCTTCTTCTCCTTCATCATCATCATCATCATCATCATCATCTTCTTCATCATCATCATCATCATATTCTTCTTCTTCTTCTTCTTGTTCTTCTTCTCTTCTTCTTCTTCTTCTTCTTGTTCTTGTTCTTGTTCATGTTCTTCTTGTTGTTGTTGTTGTTGTTGTTGTTGTTGTTGTTGTTGTTGTTGTTGTTGTTGTTCTTCTTCTTCTTCTTCTTCTTCTTCTTCTTCTTCTTCTTCTTCTTCTTCTTCATCTTTTTTGTCCTCCTCCTCCTTCTTCTCCTTCTCCTTCTTCTCCTTCTCCTCTCTCTCTCTATTGGAGCTGCTTTGATTTCATGTCAGGATTAATTATATTGGAGCTGCTTTGATTTCATGTCAGGATTAATCTGGAGCAGAGGATTGATGAAGGATATGCTCTAAGGGAAAATGCACAAGGCCTGGAAGCCAGGATACTTTAGTTTCAGTTCCTACTCACTAACTTTCTGTGTGATCTGAATCTTATCTGTGACTCTGTTTCTTCTTTTGCAAAATTGGAATTAAATTGTTTGGAGGAAGTGGTGAGATAATAGATTTTAAAGTATTTAAAGTATTAGGTGCTAGATAGTGTGGTGGATAGAGTTTCAGGCCTGGAGTGTGGAAAACCTGAGTTCAAATTCAGCCTCAGACATTTATTAGCTATGAGACCTTGGGCAAGACACTTTACCCTGGACTGAAAATGACTAAACAGGAACATAAAAAGCAAAGTGGGATTATCATTATCAACAAACCTTTGTGAATATTTTAGATACTTGAATTTTCTGAGATTATAAAGATGAATAATATCTTAAGGATTTTAAAAGACTTGACTCATATCCAAAAGCAAGAATAGGAAGTATGGTAGGCTAAGTGCCAGATTAATGATAATAAGTGCAGTAATAAGGTCATAGGAAAGAGAGATCAGCTAAATATATTCTGCTCTTATTCATTCATTAATTCAATTATTCAATAAATACTTAGTAAATGTCTAATGTTTGCAAAGCATTGGTCTAGGGATATACAACATGCATTTTAAACTATTAATATGTTTTGTTTTTAAATTACCTTCATTTCTTTCAAAGGCACATACCCCAACCCGAGTTGGATGGTATATACAGTATTGCCTACACATAATCCCCTTCCTCCACAAAAGAGGAAGGGAGATGCATTTTCCTATCTCTTTTTTGGGGTCTTAGTTGATCACTATAATTTCATAGTATTCAACTTGGATTTTTTGTTGTTGTTTTTTTTTCTCTATGGTGGCAAATAACAAAATCTGCGAGGTTTGGAGGCAGTAGACAGTACAGTAGATAAGGTCAGGAACATGATTTTAGAAAGATTTAAGTTCGAATTCAGCCTCAGACACTTATTTAGTTGTGTGGCCCTGTACAAATCACTTTATCTCTCTCAGCCTCAATTTCCTCTTCTGTAAAATAGTAATTATAATAACTAACTCACAAGATTATTGAGAGGATCAAATGAGTTAACATATGTACTTTGTAAACCTTAAGGAGTTATATGAGTATCTGCTATCATGATTATAATTGAGCCAGAAAAACCAGTATAAGCCTAATGACAGACCATTCCTGTTTGATGCTCACTGCAAGTTCAGAGAAGCTTGCTAACAGATTTACTATAGGATAATGAATTTGCCAGCTATACCAATTCTTTAAAAATTATTTATTTTATTTTATTGAGTTTTTAATTCTCTCTGTTTTGAAAATTAAGTTTTAGACAATTGTTAGATGAAAATATTAAAGTAATTTCTAGGCATATGAAATGCCTAAACCACTATTGATTAGAGAAATGCAAATTAAGACAACTCTAAGATGCCATTTTATACCTCTCAGATTAGCTAAGGACAGGAAAATGATAAATGTTGGTGAAGATGTGAGAAAACTGGACAGTAATACATTGTTGGTGGAATTATGAACTGATCATACCATTCTGGAGGGCAACTTGGAACTATGCACAAAGGGCTATCAACTGTCATACCCTTTGATTCAATAGTGTTTTTCCTGGGCTTGTATGCCCTAGAGATCATAAAAAGGGAAAAGGACTCACATATGCAAAAGTATTTATAGCAGTCCTTTTTGTAGTGTCAAGAAACTAGAAAGCAAGTAGATGCCCATCACTTGGAGAATGGTTGAATAAGTTATGGCATATAAATGTAATAGAATATTATTTTTTTTCTGTAAGAAATGATCAGCAGGCTGATTTCAGAACGACCTGGGGAGACTTAAATGAACAAATGCTAAATGAAGTGAATAGAACCAAGAGAACATTGTACATAGCAACTACAAGATTATGTTGTGATAACTGGGATGAACTTGACTCTTTTCAACAATGAGGTGATTCAGGCCAATTCCCATAGACTTGTGATGGGGAGAACCATTTACATCCAGAAAGAGGACAGTGGGAACTGAATGTGGATCACAACACAGTATTTTCACCTTTTTTGTTGTTTTTATTTGTTTCTTGTTTTTTAAAGGCATTATTTTCTGCATTAGCTTTTTGTATTTCTTTTCCTAATTTTCCTCTCTTTCTCTCTCTTACTTGATTTTCTTTTTTTTTTTAATTAATAATTTTTATTTACCAGATATATGCATGGGCAATTTTACAACATTGACAATTGCCAAACCCCTTGTTCCAATTTTTTCCCTTCCCTCCCCCCCATGGCAGGTTGACCAATACATATAAAATATGCTAGAGTATAAATTAAATACAATATATGTATACATGACCAAACAGTTGTTTTGCTTTTCAAAATCCCTTTTGAGCTCTTCTATGGTCTGAGCCCAATTTTTATTTTTTTTGGAGGCTTGGATGTAGGAGCTTTGACTTTTTCATCTTCTGAGAGTGTGTTTTGATCTTCCTTGTCACCATAATAACTTTCTTTACTTTTTTTTCCTAGTGAATTTATTTATTTTTAATACACATTGCTTTATGAATCATGATGGGAGAAAAAACTCAGAGCAAAAGGAAAAAAAACATGAGATTAAAAAAAAGAAGTGAACATAGCATGTATTGATTTCCATTTTTCTGAATGCAGATGGCATTTTCTGTCCAAGGTCTATTGGGATTGCTTTGGATCGCTGAATCACTGAGAAGAACCTTTCCTAGTTGAAAATCTTTCATAGTTGATCTGTAATAACTTTCAATTGTCAAAACCTTTTTTTGTTGTCTGATCATTTCCCTACCCTATTACTTGGCTTTTAACTCTTTGTTAAAGTAGGGCTCTATTTCCAGGGTGGAGGATACACTATCCCAATCTTTAGGGATTCTGTCCAGCTGTTCTACTTTGTTGATATTATTCTATTGTTGTTGTTCTATTTTGTTCTACTTTGCTGATGTCAGGCCCTGGGATTGGGGTTGGGGCTGCACTGGGACTATACTGGACTGTACACTGGACTCCAACCCTATTGCCACAGATCCTCTCCACTGACCTACTTAGTCCTAACTGGTGGTTCAAGAGGTCCAGAAGTCTCTAGCATTACTGCTGATTCAGAGGTCTCCCCTCACTGACACTGGGGTCAAGAGGAGACTGGGACTAGGAGGCTGGGCTGGATTATGCCAGAGGCTGTGTTGGTATAACCTGAGTTTCCAATCTGGTTCCATAGATCTTTTCTGTTGACTTTCCAGGTACAATTTGGTGTCCCTGGGCTGAGAAGTCACCAGTACTGCCTTTGATTCAGAGATCGAGCTGTGGTCAGGCTGGGGTTGGGTTGGAATTGGGTCCAGGGACACAGCTGCACAGGGACTGCACACTGGACAGCTTCCTGGCATCTCCCACATGGATGCCTCCATTCCTAGATGATTTGGGCATATATCAAAGCCTCATTACAATGGGAATACAAATAGAGAAGCAAGGTTGTCACTTAAAGCCCATGTGATTTTTGACATTGATTGAATTCATCTGCATAGAGTCTGTCATGAAATGTGCTCTATCTCTTTGAATTTCCTGATTCCATTTGTACATAAATGTAATCATTGATGCATTACACCAATGTAAGGGGATATTACCCTAATGAGGATAGGTTGACTAGGAAAGGGTATTGTGGATCATTTTGCATTTCTTTGTATCCTCAGCACTTAGCACAGTACCTAGCACAAACAGGTACTTAATGAATGCTTATTTACTGGTTCTAAAGTCACTGAGATAGTGAGCAACATCATAGAGCAGTCAGTTGACAAATATTTTTTCAGAAATAATGTAAATATTTATTTGATTATCATTAAATGGCTTCCTTGGCTTGGAATCAGAAAGACCCAAGTTCAAAACCTGCCTTAGTTGCTTTCTAGTTTGTATGTTTCTGAATATAATCATATAATCATATAATATAATCAATATAATCATATAATCTCTCTCAATATTAGTTTCTACAGATGTAAAGTGGGGATAATCATATCAACTTCTTGTTGTTGTGAGGATAAAAGTAAAAAACATAAAGTGTTGTGTATACCTCAAAGCACTATAAGTTCTAGCTATTATTGTTTTTACTGTTATTCTTAGAGCAGGTGGTAGAATTGGGTATGGGGCTGAGGGAAGGAGAACATGACACCTGGGTGAATTTGAAGGAGATGGATGAGACAGATAGATGAAATGTGAATCATGGTATGAGATCTGAACCAGTTAGATCTAGTGGTCTTCTGCATTTTCACTGGCTGATTTCCAGTCAGGATACCATAATCCCAAAATGTTGATTAAGTGATATTAAGTCATCTAGGGCATGGCTTAGTATGTCCAGTGGTCTGGATGGAGCAAAAGCTCATGCTGAATACTAAGATAGCCTGGATAGATACTTCATTGGAACATGAAACTCAGGATCAAAAACTGATTATAAATAATTTATTTAAAGAGAAAATAATTGTCATTCAAATGATTGAAAGTTGGCTATTTGAACACTTTCTATGTATCTTTGTGCATGCCCATAGAAAAAAGGGGAAAAGAGCGTTGATGGAAGAGGGGAGGAGACCACATTTAAAATGATGTATTGCCCATCCTGAAAATCTTGGAAGAAGGAGCACAGGGAATAGCATTGGAGTCAATTCAAATTTGCCTTAAACACTTACTAGCTGTGTGACCCTGGGTAAGTCACTTAACCCTGTTTACCTCAGTTTCCCCACCTATAAAATGAGCTCCAGTATCTTTGCAAAAAATAGGGTGAAGGTCACAGAAAATCAGACATGACTGAAAGAGCAAAATGGGAAAGTTTGGACAGTCTACAATTTTATCTTCCATTTAGTACTCTATGTTTGTCCTGCCCCAAGTAGTTAGTAGTCTGGCCATTAAGTCCTATATATGGCAGAATAAGGCAAAATGATACATGCAGTTCAAGTTTCCCAGACTGTCAGTTAATCCCAAAGGATGTGATCGGGAGAGAATGACTCCTCTGACTCCCTTACTTCTCTTCTTGCTTGCTCCAACAACTGTGGCCAAGTCACAGCTTCTGCTCCTGCATCTCAAGTCCAATACTGCCCACTTTTGTCTACTTTATCTGGGAAAGGAGGGAGAGAGATAACAGAGACATTGTCAGATGACAATGCATTTTATTAACACAAATATTTATGTGATTGCCTGTTCGGAAGAAAAAGTTCCTGTGCCGTGCTTTGGGCTATTCTTGCCTCTTGCCTCCCTCTGTACCAAATGAGGCTAAGGATTTTCTCCACAGCATGTAAATGGCATCCCACATGTGGGTCCTGATCTTTATGAAAGCTTAATTTGTGCAAAGTGTGATGTTAGGCAGCTGGGAGAGCTGCTCTGCTACAGAACACACTGTGCCAATCTGCTCTCACTCCCTGTTCTTGGGTGCTCAGTGAATGCCTGTGTCTAAAGATGGAGAAGGTCCTTGTTTGGTTGAGAGGAACTTCTCAATAGCTGGTTGGCCCAAGCCCAGTTAGTTCCTTTTGTGTGTGAACAGAAACCTCTGAAAAGGGAAGTTAAGCAGATGAGGCAAGCTAGAAATTTATTTTAGATGCTGTGGAGGTACATGACTCTATTAGGAATTTTCAAGCACAGAATGGGAAGGTCACGAGTGCATAGAGCTAGAATTGGAAAGGATTTTAGAGGTCATCAAGGCCAGTAGATAAGGAAGCTGAAGTTGAGGAAACCTCTGTGACTTGCCTATGGTCATGAGGCGAGCAAGCATCAGACGTGGGATTGTAACTCAGATCCTTGGATTTCAGGGCCAGGATTCCTTTCACTGTACCATGCTGTCTGTGCCTACAGCAGTAATCATGATGATGATATCTCACATCTGAGAGTGCTCTATAAAGCATCTGAGGAGATAGATAAAGGTAGAAGACCAGAAGTTTTTATGAATGGCTTTAGAGCTAGATGAGGTTCTAAAGAACATTTAGATCAAACCATTCATGTTATAGATGACCAAAATTTGGTCCAGGGAGACTAAATAAATAAATTCAAACCCAGAACCTCAGATAACAAATCCAGTAATTTTTTTAATGCACCACTCTGCCTCATTAATGTATTATATTGTCAGATTTTAATATTTGTAATAGGGGGCTTTTTAGTCACTTTCACATGTTATTATATTGTGAACATCCTATATTTCATCTTTATGACAATATGATGAAGAAGACAGATAACCTCATGAGCTAAGCAGAGCAGGTGTGGGTTTCCCCTTTGAATGATGGGGATGACTCTAATAGAGGTCAAATATGGGTGCTGCATCCCAGAAGATTTGATTTCATATCCTGCTTTAGACACTTACTAGATGTATGACCCTGGATCTCTCCACCTCAGTTTCCCTAAAATAGAGATAATAATAGCTTCTATCTCACAGGGTTGTTGTGAGGATAAAGTGAGGCTCTTTGTAAGCCTTAAAGTTCTACATGTACATTCTGTTTATCATTATTGACCTTTTATCCAAACCCAAAGATAACTTAGGGATTCTTAACTCCAAAGTGCTTTTGCTCTTGTGGCCAGTGATGTATTTTATGTATTTGGGCTTAATAATTTGGCAATAGAAAGACTTCCAAAATGAGTGTAAACTGTTTGCATTTTTGTTTTTCTTCCCTGGGTTATTTTTACCTTCTGAATCCAATTCTTCCTCTGCAATAAGAAATTCGGTTCTGCACACATATATTGTATCTAGGATATACTATAACACATTTAACATGGATGGGAATGCCTGCCATCTAGGAGAGGGGCTGGGGGGAAGGAGGGAAAATTCAGAATATAAGTGAGTGCAAGGGATAATGTTGTAAAAAAATTACCCATGCATATGTACTGTCAAAAAAAGTTATAATTATAAAATTAATTTAAAAAATGTAAAAAAAAGAAAAAGAAAGACTTCCAAGAATTAATGTTGGTCTTGTTCATGATGTAGCCAGTCGGTATTTGGAGTCAGGTTATCAAATCTACCTCTCTCATTTAACACTGAGCCTTGTGCTAAATTTTGTTGAAGAGTTTCTGTGCAGCTAATCTCTCATGTCTCTTCTCTTCTCTAACATTTGTTATCTTCTTAAACAGTTTACCCATTGAATGAGATGCTAACTGGATGATATTATTGGGCATGTAGAGTAGCTTCAAATATGTCAGATGGACTTTATTTATTAACCTGAGATGAACTTCAAGTTGGACGGGATCTCAACTATCACCTAATCCAACCTCTACCTAAACCATGAATCTCATCTATGACATTCATGATGAGTGGTTGTCCTGCCTCTTTCTGAAGGCCTCAAGGGGCACACATCTCACCTCTCTATGCTCCATAGCCCATTCCACTATAAAAAAGCTCTAATGATAATTTTCCCACATGTTGAACCAAACCAGTCTCCTTGTGTAAATCCTAGTGCTTGGATTCAGATACAGTTGAAGAGCCAAATGATACATTAAGTGATACATTAAGAATTTAGCATTAGATGATAGGAGTTAAGATCCTGATTCTGATACTTTCTGCCTATGTGAGACTGATAAAATCATTTTTTGAGAAAATCAAAGAAAAGAATGCATAAGAAAAACTGTTAAATTGTACACAATAACAAGAAGATTATGTGATGATCAACTGTGATGGACTTGGATCTTTTTGACAATGAGGCGACTCAAGGTAATTCCAATAGACTTGTGATAGAGAGTGTCATCTGCACCCAGAGAGAACTATGGAGACTAATGTGAATCAAAGCATAGTATTTTCACCTTTTAAAAATTTTTCTCATATTTTCCCCCTTTGATCCAATTTTCCTTATGCATCATGAAGATATGGAAATATGCTTTAGAAGATCTGTACATACTTAACCTATATTGGATTGCTTGCTGTCTTGGGGAAAGGAAGGAGAGGGAGTACAATTTGTAATACAAGATTTTGCAAAGGTGAATGCTGAAAACTATCTTTGAATGTGTTTAGAAAAATAAAAAAGATTTAAAAAGAAAAATGTTAAGCAATATTCAAATAAAAGCTATGATTATCATTGTATCTATTAATTACAAAGCCATTTGGCGTACTCTTCTATAATAGAGAAAACACAGGAGGTTGATGGACTCTGCAGAAGGAAAGCAAAACTCAAAATGCTGGAAGTTCAGCTCCATCTACATTTTTATGAATGCCAGGGACAACTTTTATTGTATAATTTCTTGAAATGTACTTTTCCCTTTGCCATTTCTACATGGCTTTATCTCTCCCTATTTCTCTATTCTCAATAGTAATTAAAAGAAAAACTTTCATTTGAAGCCTTAAAGAAGCTGTGTGTTTAGTTTAGAAATAGGAAGTTGGGGGGGGAACTTCTTTCTTACTCTGTACAGATAAGGGGAGAAATGAGACTCTGGGTAGAAGTAATGCATTTAGGAAGGAAATCCATTTTCTAGACCCTTTGTGAAAAACTATAGGTGGGTAGGTGGGGAAAGTGAACTTTATATGGGCAGGAGTCCCTGGACCATCACAAGGAAAAACAAAAAGAAAGAGAGAGAAAGCAAGAGAAAGGGAAACTGCTAAGGAGACCAAGCATTTTCTTTCCCATACATAGTTTAACCAATCTAAGGATCTTTTTATTAGAGTCCTTTCCAGCTTCTCATTTCTTAGCTTGCTAACATTTTGAAAACAATGCCCCAGTAGCATGATACTTGGCAAATCCCTGTTCCCTTTACCCAGTAGTCCTAGCTCGAGGGCAGGGGCAGTAGGACTTATTTCTGGAATCCCATTTGGGAATTCTGATCATGTTTTCCTATAGAATCAGGGGTTACATTTTTATTATAAGCATTCATGCCTCAGAAATTAACAATGCTACAATCAGGGCTTGATTTATTGTTTTGTTGATTGCCTAGACTTCAGAAGTAGAGAAAATGTTTATAAATGCAGATTAAACTTTTAAAATCTGTTGGTAATTTTTTCTGGAGACTTAGTTATTAAACATGTATTTAACCCATCTATGTTGACTTTGTGTTAAATAAGGATTGGGGTCTAAAGGTTAGGGTCAAATACTTATCAATTGGTTGTTGATTTAGATTAGATGAGAAAATCCCTTGCCAGTAAAAATACCATACCAGTTTAGTGTATTTATGGAGTCAAGGCATTTTGTTTTTTTCACACATAATCTTCTCTTCCTACTGCTTCTGCCACCTGGCAACCACTGTGGCAGTTCTGGCAGGACGAGGGAGCCTTAATGCAGCTATGAGATAACTCCTGCTGGTTGCTTCTTGGGTGACAGGACTTTGGGAAAATTATTTACTCAAATGTAGGTTATTTTTTTGAGAACTAATGGTCCTCAGTTTCTTTTTTTTTTGTTAAAATGAAGGGCTTGGATTAGATGACTTTCAAGTTTTCTTCTGAAACTTTATGAATGGCCATTAAAATCAGTCTGTCTCCAAGTTTCTTATGGAATTAAATTCCTTTAGAATTCCTACAGAATTCAAATTAATAAATTTGAATTTGAATTGTAGGTGGCCCCCCCAAGTCACTCATTTGGATCATGCTAGTTTAGGTGATTAAATAGAGAATCCAAAGGAAGTGGGTACAGTGAGAGATCAGACTTATACTTGGGATAATAGCCCATCTCAAGATTGGTTAAGAAAATCTTATAATTTTACTTTTTGGAGGAAGCCTGGTTTATAATTTTGGATCTTCTCTTCCTCTACTGCTTAAACCCCCCCATTTCACTATATACAGAGTGAAACAAGATTACTTTGTTCACATCATTTTCCCTCTTGTTTCTGTTCTTTTCTATCCAAAATGGAGATGAGTTATATGAGTCTATAAGTCCTAGTGTGCTGCCTCCTTAATAATGATAACCCACATTTGTATGCTATTTTAAGGTTTATACATTATCTCATGTAAACCTTAGATCAGGGAGGTTAAGAAACTTGCTCGTAGAAGTTAATGAGCTGGTGGATTTTGAAGGCAGATGTGAACCCATTTGAGAATGGTACAGTGGAAAGAACATCCACTGACTTCATTTCTGAAGAACTGGGCAGATCACTAACAACTCTGGGCCTCAGTTGCCTCATTTATAAAATGAAAGATTTGAATTGGCAGACCTCTAAGATCCCTTCCAGCCTTAAATCTAAGATTTTATATCCATGGTGTCAGGATACCTACCTTTCCTTAGACTACATTTATCATTAAAATTTTACCCATCCTACACCCATTTATTTAGAAAAAGTGGCTTAGCAATCAGTTATTAAGTCAATCATTCTTTCTCCCAATTTTGCATTGCTTATAGCCAAATAAAACCCCGCTTTCTCTGAGGAGGGAAAGTTAGATAATGTATAAATGGTTGCTTTTGATGAGGGAAAGGTAGATAATGTATTAATGGTTGCTTTTGAGGAGGGAAAAGTAGATAATGTATAAATGGTTGCTTTTGAGAGGAGGGAAAGGTGGATAATGTATAAATGGTTTAAAAGTGGTGCTTGTAGTACTGGCTTTGAGTCCAAAACAATCCAGGTTAATCCCTAGCTCCTAAACTAGTTTGTGGGCTCTCTAGGCCCTGATTTCTCATCTTTAGGGATAATAATGTTTAGAGGATGAACCCTTCAGAGTTGTTATGAAAACACATTGTAAACCTTTTAAATATCTATATAAATATGAGATCATCATCATTACAACCACCACCACCATCGTTATCATCATTATGGATGTGTTCTCTAACTTGGGGACTTAAATACCTTTAGTTCAGGGAGAGAAGAACCAATTGGCCATTGCAAGCATAAGTTATTTTAGAGCTTATACTTTCCTGCATGATTGGAAATATATTTAAGAACACCTATCCTTTGTTCTTCACTCTGGGATGAATTGCAGACAAGTTCCTAACTCTCATTCCCAATCAATTATGCTTACACTGCCAAAGACACAATATAAAGTTCAAAATTTTTTTTCTATCCACAAAATTGCTGTTTCAAAGTAGGAAAACAAGTGTGGGCCTGCTGAGCACATACCCGGTATATTTGCATTGGAGGAGAGGGTGGTTATAAGGAGAAAACATTTTTCTTTTCTTATCCCCTAAAAATGTGGATTGAATGAGAAACATTAATGCAAATAAGTAAGAACCTAGCTTTTGTCTCAGTTATCTGAGTAATTCAGTGTGCTGATGTGACTTTTTTATCACAGTGATTATGATAATATTACCTTCCTTATAAGTTGATATTTTAGTTGGCCGTGAAGAGTGTTTTCTACCATAAAGAATATCAGAACTATGAGACACATGCACAAGGTTAAACCTATGAACTCTTTGGTTTATTCAGTTGAATTCAATAAACATGAATGCCTGCAGTACATCCTGTGCTGGGTGCTGGAGATACTAAGACAAGAATGAAACAGTCCTCATGGATCTTAACTCTGATAGACGTAGCAAGAGTCTTGGTGGGAGAGCATGATGTGCCCTATCAAAGAATGGGTGTTATTTTATGAACTAGAATTGTAATAGCTTAACAGAAATGTGATATGTGCAAATTTAGATTCATCAACCATGTTTCTTATTTACATTGCTCCCAGTCTTGGGCAATCTATTCAAAGAATTTATCACCTAAATATGGGTAGAGCACAGTAGCTGTTGCACCTGAATGAGGTTTGGATAGAGGAAAAGGCTAGCTCAATTTTCAAAGACTGTGATTTTGGAACAAGGATAAAAGAAAATAAGGAAAATCAGAATCTCCTCAAATCATTGGTTATTAATCATTTCTCATATTCAGGTTTTCCTGGTGTTCTATTCCTTTCCTTCCTTTCTCTCTGCTTCCCTCCACCACCATTTAACTGCCTTTACTACTAACTAATAGATGTGATTTCCCTTAGTGGAGGAGCTGATTTCTTTATGAAAATGCAGATTATTTTTTTATTGCTATGGATTGATCATTCATTAGTCTCTATTGAATGGATTTTTATTTTCAGCCTGTACCTCCTCTTTGGGAATAATTTTGCAGATTTGCTACTCACCAGGTCACATAGAATTTTGTTTGCCCTTTTCTTTTATTTGATTCAACAAAATAAAATGCTATCTTATAGCTATTTTATAATACAATATCTTTCTAATGTATTTTGGGAGGTGAGCTAATCAGGGTTAAGTGACTTGCTCAGGGTCATGCTAAATGTTAAGTATCTGAGGCCGGATTTAACCTTAGGTCCTCCTGACCCCAGGACTGGTACTCTATCCATTGTGCCATCTAACTGTCCCAATAAAATATCTTCTATACTCAATACATATATGAAGATCATATGAGACTCATTGGAAAGTAGAGCAAAAGAAATAGCTGACTTCTGTGTCCTTCTGATAAGAAATGTCTGTCGAGGCTTAAATAAGGTAGGGAAATGTCTGTTTAGCAAAGGTGCTCTTATTATGATGAAGCAAGTCCAGTGTAGAGTACAGGCTAAGCAGTGATATGCTTTGGATGGCAAAGTCTTTGAGATTCAGGAGGATCTGTTTGTGTGCTATCAGTATCAAGCCCTAGAACATTCTTGAGACTCCTGATAGAGATCTGTAATCACTCATAGGAATTTGGCTTATTTTTATGATGAGGTCAAGATAGCAATACTTAGTTAAAAATAAACATGTGAAGAATTCACAATGGCCATTCTCTTTGGCAAGAGGCAGGTTTATTTAGGGGAATAGGTTATTAATGAAGTTATTAATAGGTTATTAAATGAAGGGGTAAAAAAAGGGTGTCAGAGGTGGCAAATATGAAATAGAGTTGGGAGAACACATAGCTAGCAAGGAAAAAGACACGTTACTCTGGGGGAACTCACAATTAACCAGGAGGAAGGAAATACTCCTTGAGGTTTGAGTAAGTTATTGGCTAGCAGGTTAGACTAACCAGAGTTAACTAGAATAAGGACAAAGACCATTGTTAAAGAGAGGGCACTATGAAGGAGAGAAAGAGAGAGAAACCTCATAGTGGGTTTAGTCCTGAAAGAACTTGGCAGAGATCTTCATCATAAGCAGTTTTTTTTTTTGTTTTTGTTTTTTTTGCCGAGGCAATTGGGGTCACACAGGGTCTTGCACAGGGTCCACACAACTAGGAAGTGTTAAGTGTCTGAGGCCAGATTTTAACTCAGGTCCTCCTGACTTTAGTGCTGCTACTCTATCCACTGCACCACTTAGTTGTTCCTATGTAGTTCTTTTATAAGGGAAACACAATAAAAGTGAGAACTCAGAGGGAGGGGTCAGCAGTCAGATGAAATGTATCTGGCAGACCAGGTCCCAGACCTGCCTAAAGGTATTAATATCTCAAAAGATTGTTTGAAAATGCCCAGAGGTTGGGGGATGGACAATGGGGGTAAAAAAAAATTTCCTTCCTAGATAGTATGGGGAATTATCTGATAGTACAATTACCTGATAATAGTTTCTTCCTAACAGGTAAAAGAGAATAAGTCATATCACATCCACATAAGAAAGACCAAATGAATAATGATTATTGCCTATAGTGAATTATTGCATATAGTTTGTTCAACAGTATATATGTCCCTGAGGGACAGTGTAAATGGATAATAATTTGGGACTCACTTGAATAGGAGGAGGAGAGTGGGTTCAGATGGTTTTCAGGTTTTTACTAATTCCAAATATCCTCTCCTCTGAAAGCAAAGTCTCATCTCTTTAAAATGGCATTAAGACCTGGAATACTCCTGGCTCAGAAGAACTGAAGATCAAACAGGGGATCATGGAAAGGTGCATGGTGATATGGTTGGGCTGCAACATAAAATTTAAAGGAATGCCAAAGAAGAAGATGAGTAAAAGATGTCATCAGGGCATTGCATGAGAGGAACAGAAGATGGACTAGTTATGTGTCAGGAGCAAGGGGATAGCACTAGGACAACCAGAAGATTCTACTGTTACCTCCTCAGTGATAGGAGAAACTGAGGAAGACCTTCCTTCAACTTACTTGACGAAACCTCTCTGAGATACTTTTTTTGGAGAACATGGAAAAGGCACACAACATGGGCAAGCATGAAAGGATCATAATTTGCTTCCATAGAGGAAAGCTCCAATTTTATGAGATCACTGATCCATTTGGGTATTTTTTCTAAAACCACCTTTTTATGCATTTTGATGCCCTACTTCCAGTATATTGTATTTTTATGTTTCCTGGTTATGTAGAGTTTTTTTTTCCTATTTCCTCTCATCTTTTACCTAGCATTTGAACTGGATTTTGAAAAACAGACAGATAGGTAGACAACAGATTTGTAATGAAGAATAAATTTTCAGATACGGCCAGCTTGTTTTGCTTCAAATGCATACATTATTGCATGGGGTGCGCTATTTTAGAATAAAGAATTGTGGGTAAAGGAAAGTAGTGGTGACCTTAAATCAATAAAACCTTTTGTTATAAAAATGTAGAATTTTCATCTCCATGATGAATGCATGATGACACATTTATTAAGTACTTAATATGAGCTAGCCATTGTGCTAAATGCTAGGGATACAAAGCAGAAAGTAAGTCTGTCCCTGCTCTCAAGGAGCTTACATTTTAATGGAAGAAGACAGTTCATAAAAAGGAATTAGAAAGGGGATGGTGGGATGTACCTAAAGGAACAGTTTGTAAACCCATGGAAATCACATGAAATGTTGGTTCTAGACAAGATAAGGTAAAAAGTCATTTATTTGAGCCACACTTGGTTCAAGACCAGAGTCTAATGTGCCAATGAGAAGGAGATAAGGATGATGGCAAAGTGTAGTTGACTGGGAACTGACCTGGAGATCTGGTTTTGAGTATTGGTGACTATTTTGCTTGCTTGCTTTTGTCTTCCCGTCTCTTGTTATTTCTTCATTGAAATATATCGATTGTCTCTACACAAATATTTTATATTGAGAAGCACTTTTATTTATGTAAAGTTGTGGCAGCCTTTTAAAAAAATTTATTTCTAATAGTATGGCTGATTATGCTCATCATTTCTGTCAAACTCTTTATTTTAGCCTTACCAAGACACTGGCTATTTATTTAAGGAATACTACATAGTAATGCCTAAATTCCTTTACTGAGTGATGATGAAAGTTCAAAACTCTTTTAAGTATAGTTTGGGCTGTTCTACCCTCACTCTCCATACATTGCCTTATATTGGTCCATAGTGAAGATCATCAGCTCTTTTTTTATGCAAATAGTCACAAGAGAGCTTTATGCTGTGTGTTTCTATTGGCTTGGCATTTACTACTCAAGCTCTGAAATAGATTTTCTGAAGAACCCTTAGAGACTTTCATGCTTATGAGCATAAGCTATGATATTTTGTTATGGTGAAACTATCAAAGGGGCCATAGGAGCAAAACTAATTGTGAGGCAATTAGTGATTTAGAATTCCTAGTTTATATGAGAATGCTCCTTTTATACTTATATTTTTTAAAAGATGAAATTGTATTTATGGTGACTAAACTCTTGTAAGTGAAGACACATAGAGAGATGAAATCTAGTCTATTCTAGATATATTAAATGTATAGACACACATCTCATAATTCATTGGGTTGAGAACCAGGATTTGCTTCTGTTCAAACCAATTACCTTACATAACTTTTTAAAAAGACCATTGTACTATAATAAAGCAGCAACTCAGGTTCAACAATTTATTCAACAAATTTTTTTCAGATATTCTGTATCTAAAAGTACCCTGTTATGTTAGTTCCTGAAGGGGATACAAAATGGGAGTGAATTGCTAAACTTAGGAAGCCTATAGGCTAAAGAAAAAACTAAGGAATGACCCTGAATAAATCACTTTACTTCTGAATTTGTTTTATTATCTGTAAAATGAAGCGTTTAGACTAGATGATTTCTAAGGTTCCTTTGAGTATTGACATTTTTTTAAAAAATCAATTTTTGAAACTTTAATATTATATCATCCAAATATTCAATACTTTTTTTCCTCCCCCCCAATTTCTTTATATGGAAAAACACAATGAAAGAAATAGGGGGAAAGTTAATCAAAACTAACCAATCCATTAAAAATTTCTAGCATCATATGTAGTGTTCTACACCCTAAGTATTTTTTTTTTACCTCTGCTAAGAATGGGAAAAATGCTTTTTCATATTTCTTGTTTGCTGCCAAACTTGTTCATTATAATTTCTTAGCATTCAATTTTGGTTATTTTATTCTTCTTTCCATTTCCCTTACCAGTATTGTTCCATATATTACTTATCTGGTTCTTATACTTTGTATCAGTTTACAGTTCTTTCTATGCTTTTCTATGTTCTTCATAGTAGTCTTTGTTTCTTAGAGTGATTTCAGTGACTTTAATAGCAGTGTTTTAACTATTCCCAAAATTAGTGTATGTCTACTTTGTTTCAAGTTCTTTGCTGCTACAAAAAAAGCACCGATACTCAGATTCTATTTGCAAAATAACTGTCAAGCAAAATTGTATGCTAAAGTACTACAGTATGGCTCTTTACAAACCTTTATATACTATAAAAATTTGGGATGTTATTATTATTAATTTAAACACTAATAGGAATTCAGAAGAGAAGGAAATCCCTTTTTGCTAAAAGGAACCAAAGAATTATGGAATCTCAGAGTCAGATGGGACTTTCAAACCACAAAAGAACAAGAATCTCCTCTGTAACATAGATCACAAGTGGCCATCCAGCCTCCTATTACAGGTAGGACCATCAGTGATGGAGAGTTTTTATTACCTCTCAGAGCAGCCCATTCCATTTTTAAAAAGCTCTTTTTGTGAAGAAGTTTTTCCTTATATCAGCTCAAAATCAATCTTTCTGTATCTTTCACTTATTGTTCCTAGTTTTGCCTTCTAGGCTTAAGTAGAACAAGACTAAAACCTTATCTATGTGACATCCCTTCAAATATTTTTATTTTCTTTTAGTGCTAAACATCCCCAGTTCATTCAGCCTGATATTGTTTTATTCTCCCATCTCATTTGATAGTATTTATTTCAATCATGTGTAAAGATTTTTTAACATTTATCTTTATTTATTTATTTTTTGCTGAGGGAATTAGGGTAAAATATTGTGCTCAGGATCACACAGCTAGAAAGTGTTAAGTTTCTGAGGATAGATTTGAATTCAGATCCTCCTGATTTCAGGGCTGGTACTCTATCCACTGTGCCATCTTGTTGCTCCAACATTTATTTTTTAAAATTTGGATTTCTAATTTTTTTCTTCCTACTTCTTCTTCCCCCTCCTCCAGACAATAAGCAATCTGAAACAGGTTGTACATGTATAATCAGAATAAATACATTTACATATTAGTCATGTTGTGAAAAAAGAATCAGAACAAAAGGGAACAACCACAAGAAAGGGGGGGAAAGTGAAAGTAGTATGCTTCAATCTGCATTCAGACTCTATAGCTTTTTCTCTGGATATAAATATTCTCCATCACGAGTCTTTGGGAATTGCCTTAGACCATTGTATGGTTGAGGAGAGCTAAGTTTGTCAAAGTTGATCATTGCACAGTGTTGCTGTTTTTGTGTACATTGTTTTCCTGGTTCTGCTCACTTCACTCAGCATCCATTTGTGTAAGTCTTTTCAAAATTTTTTGAAATTTGCCTATTCATCATTTCTTATAGAAAACAGTATTCTAGGGGCAGCTAGGAGGACCTGAGTTCAAATGTGGCCTCAGACACTTAACATTTCCTAGTTGTGTGACCCTGGGCAAGTCACTTTACTCCAAGTGCCTCAGCAAAAAAATAATATTCCATTACATTTATGTACCATATTTTGTTTAGCTGTTCCCCCATTGATAGACATCCCCTCAATTTCCAGTTTTTTGCCACCACAAAAACAGTTGCTATAAACTTTTTTGTACATATGGGTTCTTTCCCTTTTTAATGGTCTCTTTGGGATACAGACCTAGTAGTGGTATTCCTGTATCAAAGACTATGCACATATGTCACTGTTTCAAATCCCTTCAGTGTTGTGACTATAGATTTTATATTAGACCACATTAACAGAAGCAGAGAATCCAGAACAAGGAAAGTTATATATAATTGTGGGTATTTTGCCTTGATTAGACTACAACTGTATAAGTCAGATTGTTTGATCAGTACAAAAATCAATGTATCCTTTGGAAAAATTCAATACTATGCAGTCAGAACTGGGATTATCTCCCATTTAAAATGTATGTCTTGTTTTGCAATTCATTAGTCTTCCTGGTCAGTCTCTGTGCTCTTGAGTGCAGAGATGGTGTTTTTTGCCTTTGTATCTTCAGCACCTGGCCCAAATAATAAGCACTTAATAAATGCTTGTTGACTGACTAATACAGTTATGGTGTAAGCAGAGTGAGGTATACAAGATTATGTATAACTTCCCTCATTTTGGACACTGTGCTTCTGTTAATATGGTTTAATATTAATTCATTTTTATTTTTGGTTGCCATGCCACACTGTTGACCCATTATTGATGTATAGTGCATTACAATTCAAAGTATTTTTCATGTGAATTGTAGTTTAGTCATGTCTGTCCCAATTTGTGCAATTGATGAAAAAAAATCTTTAAGTAGAAGACTTCATGATTATTCTTATATTCTCATTGTTCTAGTCTCAATTTTGCCCTCCAATGTGTTAGCTATGTTACCTACTTTTGAGTCATTTGAAAGTTTGAGCCACATTTAGTCTCCATAGTTCTCTTTCTGGATGCAGATGCTATTTGTTGATAAAAACATTGAACCAAGGCCAAGAACCATGCAGGGGCACTCTACCGAAGACTTTCTACTGCAACAGCCCCTTTAAGGCTTCTTTCCTAATTCTCATTCACCTTTGAAGTCTGGGTCCCCTCCTTTTCCTCTCAAGGTTCTAGAGATAACCCCATTACTAGTACTGCCCAGACTCTGAGGCCAGACTAACTTCCATGAGTTTTTAGAAAAGGGAATTTACTAAGTGAAAAAGTAACAACAATTGGCATAAAACATTGTCCTCAAAGTCTGGGGCTGAACCCATGGGGAGAGTGAGCTCTAGCTGCAGAGTACAATGAAAAAGAGGCACAATGATGAAAAGAACACAAGCTCCTTCTTGAGTATGTAGCTGGCATTCTTCTCCAGTTCAAGGGAGATCATACTCCTTTAAACTCCTTCCCTCTGGATCTTTTTATACTCCATATTTGTATGCATTTTTTGTTGCAATTCTCTCTGCTCTATTTGTTTATGTTGTTTCCTATTAGTCCTTTCTCTCCAGCAATATGGTTAATGGAAAGCAGGGGGGAAGAAAGATCAGAAGAAACTCTTTCCTACTGAGAGAAGTTCCCTCTCAGGACTTTGTCATGAACTGGAATTCTCAATTCCATAACCACAAGCTTTTCTTATTTGTGCTGGAGCTCTCTAGATTGAAATCATTAATGGATTAACTGATATTTTATACCCAGATCCCATTGGCTTGAAATATTCTCCTCTAATCACATCATTTTCTGTCTTGATCCAAAGTGATTCACAGTTTCTAACCAGATCAGTGAATATAAACCATGGGTTTTTTTTGTTTTTTTGTTTTTTTGTTTTTTTTTGGTATGCAAATCCTTATCAAACTATTGGTTGGAAGGGGTGAGAACTCTACCCTTATAGCTTCATTAAAACATCTAATTCTAAATTCAACCACATCATAATTGATAAAAGATATCAACCATATCTCTCCATCTTATACACAGAGATATTGTGGCAGATATTTTATTACTCTGAGCACTTTACTCTAAAAAGCTTTAAATTTAATACAATGGAATAAACAATTTCTAGTCAATGCTTAGCACAGTTCCTGGCACACACAGGTGCTTAATAAATGTTTATTCACTGTGTCCCTTATGTCATCTTTGATACTCTATACCATTGTGTTGGAATTATGAAAATTAGTCTGCTTACTTCAAAAAGCAGCACAGCTTTCCTTCTGTTTTCAATTGTTGAAGCCTCAATGAACTAGCAGGGCTCCCTTTGCCATTGTGTTTACCAGAAGGAGAGAAACATCTGGAAAAAGATGATGCAGAGGGAAATGTATTCCAATCAAATGAGGGTCAAGGGATCTGGAGAATGGGTACCATGGTCTTCAGTTTTCAAAGGAGTCTATAAAGAATTTTAAATCTTACTTCAAGCAGATTGAGTTTACTGATCAACTGAAAAACAAAGCTGATGCTAACCTTGGCAGCCTCTCAAGGGCAATCTTTTTTTAGGAAGGAACAGTTCTTGAGCAATTCCTCCAAACATATTAAGCACAAACCAGTTCTTCTCTTACCGCAAAATCAGCAGGCCAGTTTCATTCTGTAGGAAACATTTTGACCAAAACGTTAAAGTTTTTTGATATTACTGGTGAATTTTATCTATCTGATCATTGAACCCTTACTTTAGCATGTTGTTTTTTGGCCAAGGCCCTAATATGGAAACGAGAAAGCTTAAGACTTATTTCTGATTCCATAATGACTTGCCTGAATCTGTTTTCTCATGTATAATAATGGCTAATATCTTTTCCTTATCTCCCTTATGTGGAGTATTATAAGGATGCATGGAATAATCATAGCCATTCAATTCAGCTAGCTATCTGTAGCTATTATACAGTATAATAGAACATAGAATGTTAGGCACCTTAGAGATCATATATCCCAGAGTTTCTTAACCTTTTTTGTGTCATAATATTTTTGGAAGTCTGGTGAAGCTTATAGATTCTTCTTGGGAGAAAAATTAACACATAAAGTAAAATATATTGGATTTGCAAAGGAAATCAAAAATAGTAATAATAAAGAAGTAAAATATTTCCATCCCAGTTCACAAGCCTCCTGACATCTATCTATCATTTGTCTATGTCCCTCTGTACCATTTATTTCCCATGCCTGAAATACTCTGTCTTCCAACTTCTAATTTTTAGAATCCTTGGCTTCATTTAAGACTCAGTTCAACTGTCATCTCCTTCAGGAGATTTTTCCGGATCCCCCCTTCTTCTTATATCACCCCATCTAAGATAATCTTTCATTGATTTGTGTTTATATGGTGTGTTCTGATATATCTCTATCTATAATATATGAACATATATTATATATAATATACAATAAACTCTATGTAAATATATAGCATTATATATTCTATTAGTAGAGACTATATATACATATATATTATATATACATATTGAATGGAAGCTTCTTGAAGGCAGGTATTGCTGTTTCTTTGTATGCTTAGCATTGAGCACAGTGATTGGTATATAATATTTAATAAATGCTTCTTGATTGATTAGAATGACAACTGTACTACTTGGTCATGTTCTCTCTCTTTACAAAGAGCACAGAAGAGGGATTGCTCCCAGCTTCTGGTTTTTAGAAGCCATTTCTTAAGCCGACAGTCTGTGGCTCAAAGGGGATTATGCTCCTTGAAGCTGTTTCCTCCATGATCTCATGTTGATGTTGCTGTACCCATCTGCCAAGCGCTCCCAGCTTTTGTAACACTTTTTAAGCTCTTTACTTTGTAGGAGCTCCTCACCAATCATACATAGTTCTCTTCTACTGATATCACTACAATATTATCTCATGCATAACTTATATGTTTTATTGACCCTGTGCATCACAGGAAATGAAGTCCTAAAGATATTTTTCTTATATAACTACACATGCAGCCCTCCCCCCCCCCCAGTCAAAACAAAACAAAACTGAACAAGGACTTTTGTTTAATTCATCATGACAAGGAAAGCCAGATGAGCAATCATTTATTGTGTTTAGTATTTACTAGGTACTGAGCTAAATCCTGGGATACAAAGAAATAATAGTCTCTGTCCTCAAGGAGTTCACTATCTAATGGAGACAAAACTATTTATGGACAGGATATTTACATGATGAACTAAAGATAATTATAAAAGGAAGGCATTAGCCTTAATGGGGGCAGGGAAAGGGTTCTTAAAGAAGGTAAGATTTTAGCTGAGAGTCAGAGAAGCAGGTAAGTAGAGATAAGGAAGGACTGAATTCCAGGCAAAGGAATTAGCCAATGAAAATACATGGGATTGAGAAGAAGAGGAGTGTCTTGTTGGAAAAACCAGCAGGGAGATAAAGGACACTAGGACATAAAATATGTGAAGGTGAATATTAATGGTTTCTGTAAGCAGGGAACATCTATGAATATTGCAATGTTATTGCCATTATGTTTAGGATAGTAATCAAAATGTTGTTTTTATTGATTTGTGTGTGTGTGTGTGTGTGTGTGTGTGTGTGTGTGTGTATGTGTGTGTGTGTGTGTATCCAACTGAAGGAAGTCTTTAACCTTCTGGACACTTTGATGCTACCATGGGTAACTCAATCATTGCCATACTATTCAACAACCTCTTCTTCTTTGTTGGTTTACTTAGGAGAACTACACATTTTATCTCTTGTTCTCCACATGGGAAAATTTAATCATAAGTTGCAGTGCTCTTCTACACTCCCACTCCCCCACCTCATCCCTTTGCAGCTGGCACCCTGATGCTTGGGAGGGTAGAGGGTGAGTGGGTGGCCCGGCTGCTTTTCAAACATCCCTAGTGGCAGCTGGAATGCCTTGGCATGTGGAGACCCAGCTAAGGAAATTCAGCCATAGCTTTGCTATTTTTAAGCTGTCCGCTATGCTCTGGTGGCGACTGCCTCGGCTTGGATGCTGAATCATGATCTAACTTGCTAATTGTGGCAGGGCCGTGACTATCAAGCACCTGAGCAAGGCATTCTGGCTGCATCCTTTGAGTCCCCTTGATATTTGGGGGTAGAGGGTGACAGGATACATCTTCCCTGACAGGAGTACTAGCTGGCTTTGATACCATCAGTTATTTTCACAAATCACAGACTTTAATAGACAGTTTTTGTTTTTTTTTAAATGTGTTGGAGCAAGTCATATTTCCCTGAAGAATTCTACTGCATTAAAATACCTGATTCAAAATAAAGGAAATGTTTTTGGGTTTTTGCATATTAAGAGGCTTGTGTATTACAGTCATTAAAGCAACACTTTCTCTGCCTCTTGCAAAAGCAGCCCCACATTTTAAGTCTTATTAAGGAGATTACTGTATATGTGCTATGATGCCAAAGTTATCCTTTTTTTTTGTTCGTTTATTTCATATCAGAGAGGGGAATGTGTGTGTTTGTGTGTATGAATACACACCTAATTGATGAAGATTAAACACATTTTTAAAAAGAAATTGGAAGCTTTTAGATTTTTGAACCAAAGGAGAGATGTATCGTCTCCCTCTGCAATGGAAGATTTAAGTGTCTAAGAACATAGGTCTTATATTCTATTCCCATCTAAACTTTCTCTCTTCCTATTAGAAAATCTTTAGAAGCCACTGTTCTGAACTGCTTGAACTGCTTCTTGAACTGCTGAGGAAGGATGTATACCATATTAAGAGAGCTGGCAAAGAGGCAGCTAGATGGTGCAGTGGATAGAGCACCAGCCCTGCAGTCAGGTGGATCTGAGTTCAGATATGACCTCAGACACACTTACCACTATCTGTGTGACTCTGGTCAAATCATTTAACCCCAATTGCTTTGCCACAAGAAAAAATATTCCCTCCCCTCCCCCCCAAAAAAGAAATCTGGGAAGAAGCTCTGGATTTGCTTTCTTCATATATTCATTCAGCAAACATTTATTAAATTCCTACTAAATGCCATACACTGCTATGTATTAGAGTTGTAAAGACAAAAATAAAGTTTTCATCCTCAAGTTGCTTTTATTGAGGGGGAGGCAGTGAAGCTTGAACGTAGACAGGTAAGTAAGAGCAAAAGTATAAACAAAGCATTTTCTGATGAAAAGAAACAAGCATTTATTAAAGACATTACATTTCAGGCACTGTTAAGTGATTTATAAATACTATGTCATTTGACAAAATAACCCTGGGAGACAAGTATCATTATTTTTCCCATTTTACAGTTGAGAAAATGGAAGCAGACAGAAGGAAAGTGACTGTTTTAGGTCACAAGCTTAATGAGCATTTGAGACTAGATTTGAATTCAGGTCTAAATGATTCTATCCCCAACACTCTATTCACTGCTCTAGCTCCTCAATCATGGAAAGGATCGAGGAAGACAGAGATGATGTTTGCAATTGGAGGAAATGGAAGTTTTGTGTCGGAGGTGGCACTTGAGCTGAGCTATGGAGGATCCAAGGTTCTGAGATAGATATGTAGTCTTGTGAGACAGTTTGTGCAAGAATGTGGAGATGGAAAATAGGATTTCATGTACTAAGAACAGTAAATCAGACAGTTTGGGTGAATCGTAGCATTCATGAAGGGGAGAGCAATATGCAATAAAACTGGAAAGTTAATGTGAATCAGATTATGATGATGCTTTAAACACCAAACAGAGGAGTTTGTAATTTGATTTTAGAGGCAATAGGGAACTGCTGGAGTGCCTTGATTAGAGATTGTTGAATAAATTTGTTGAACATAACATTGTTGAACCCATGTTTTAGGATTATCAATTCATCAGTCATGTGGAGGGTGAAGACTGGATAGAGAAAGACAGAAGAATAATCATGAGACTGCAGTAATAGTACAGGCATGAAGTGAGGAATGTCTAAAGAAGAAAAGGACAGATTTGAGAGACTGAAGATAAAATTGCTGAGACTTAGCAATTAATTGGACATGGCAGGGAGGGAGCTGATAGTGCTGAAGAGGGTGAAGAGTCAAGGATGACTGAGGCTGAAAACATGAATGACTGGAAGAATGACAGTATCTTTAATAGAAATTGGCATTTTGGGGAGAAAGCTAAAGAGTCCTGTTTTGAGCTGGATTATTTTAACATACCTGCAGGAAATTCAGAAGGAAATATCCAATAAGTGATATGAAACTAGACCTCAGGATAGAAATTAGAGGTAGAAGTCATCTCAATAGAAATGATATTTGAACCTGTGAGGTCTGATAAAAATCATACAGTAGATTTTCAAGGACCAAAGATTGGTAGCCTTAAGCCTTACCTTCTGAAAATGATGTTAGTTTTTACACATTTTAATGCACAGGGATTTTTCTTCCTTATTTACTCTATTACATAATATTATAATTAATATGATATTATATATAACATGTTACACATCATATATTATAGCTGGGAAATTGCAGCTGTATATTGTGATCTCATTACTCTAAAACCCTAAGTGAACATCTTCTTTTGGTCCAAAGACGGTTCTTGTCTTTGGAACTATCCATATACTTTCCTGCTTTCTTTAAAAGCTGGCACAGAGTAGATTTGACAATTCACTGCCTCTTCTGGAGCATCAGAGATCCTGGATTTCTGTCAATTTTCTGTCTGGGGGTAAAGTGTAAGGAAAATATATTTATAGCCTGACGGTCATTATGTTCTGTGGAACTACCACAGTCCTGTTGCATAAGTGTTTCATCTCAGGCAAGCTGGACAAGTTTCTACCTCCAGGGTTGTTTCCTCAGCATGCTGCCTAAAGAATTCTGCCTGTATTACATACAAGACATTACTTTCTTTTAGTCTTTTAGAATATGAAGCTCAATTTAGGGTTCCTGAATTGAACCTCAATATAGTATAGTTTTTGTTTGTCACTTGGTTGGTGACAAAGTCCCATCAGTCGACAAGAATCTAATAAAAAATCTAATTTAAAAAATCTTATATATATATATATATATATATATATATATATATGTGTGTGTGTGTGTGTGTGTATATATATATATATATATGTATGTATGTATGTATAAAATAGACACAAAGTGACTTGGAGGAAAAAGTAGGACTTTATTGTGGGCATATTTTAATTCATGTAAGGGTGAAAATTAGATTATAGACTCCTTGAGAACAGGGACTATGTTTGTTTGTTTTGCCAATCTATAAGTTTAGTATTGTATGTATCTCAGTACTTAAGAAATGTTAATGACTGCCTGACCTAAAGAGAAGGAAGGATAAAATAGACTCTTGGGTCTTGGATGGAAGTCAATAAAGGAAGAAACAGAAGTGATTTTGTTATTCACATTTATACCAGTACTGAAAGCAGAAATAGATGATGAATTTAGAAATCAAATTGTTGGCCTGGTACAGAGACATGATGTGATAATGGTGGGGTACTTCAGCTATCTGGACATCTATTAGATTTCTCTTGGCCAAAAAGCAGAGTGACCATCCAGAGATGGATGGGATGGTGATGGATGGTGGCACATGAAGATCAGTTGAAAGTTTTGCTTGGAGAAGAGAAGACTGATGGAGGATATGATAGCTTTCTGCAGGTATTTGATGGGAATATAAAAAGTAATAACAGACCCAGAGGACAGGATTAAGAAAAATGGACCAAGTTAAAAAGAAGCAAATATAGGCTTAATGTTTAGGAAACATCTGAAAAAGCAAGGCTGTTCAAAAATGTAATTGACTGCCACAAGATATCTTCATCCTTCTCTCCCCACCAATCTCCAGAGCTCTTTAAGCAGAGGCTGAAGAACCACTTATGGGATATGTTATGATAAGAAGTCTTTTGGATATAGGACCAAATGGATGATTCCTAAAATCTCTTCCAATTCTCAATTTCTGGAATGCATTGAGTAAATGTTAGTCTAGAGCATCTCCAAAACAAGATATCAAGCACATATTTTGTTCCTCTTTCTGCTCCCTGCATTGTGGCAAAATTTGATTGCTCAGAGATCATCAGTATTATAAACCAGTTCCACAATGATGTGCTTGCATAGGTAGGGGATAATGATTGATGCTCTTAAGTTTTCCAAGTCAGCAGTGGAGTTAATCAGGGTTGAGTGCTTGCTCTCATGCTTTTTAACTTGATATTCTCTTCAATGTTGTTGAATACCTTCAAAAAGGGGAAAAAGCTTCAAAGTCAGCTATTATTATACTGACAGTAAATTTAACTTGCAAAGGCTACAAGCCAAGACTAAAATGGAGGGAGAGTTGATGAGTGACTTTTTGTTTGTAGATAACTATGCACTCAATGCAGCCTCTGAGGATGAAATGCAATAGAATATGTATCTATTCTCTGCTGCTTGAGCTAATTTTGCTCCAATAATTAACACCAAGAAAACAGAGATTTTTCCATCCAGCACCACCCCAACCATATGTGATACTATTGATTATAGCAAATTAAGAGATTTTGAATGCTGGACAGTATATTTTCGAGGGATGTACACATAAATGATGAGATATTTGCAATCATTGTTATAACTAGCTCAGTGTTTGTAAGACTCTGAAGGAAAATGTGGGGAAAAAAGAGATATTAGGTTGCCTATCAAGCTGAAGGTCTACAAAGCTGATCTCACTGTTGTATGCTTGTGAAATCTGGTTAGTGTACCAGTGCCATTCCAAGAAATTTAATTACTTCCATTTGAATTGTCTTAAGAAGATTCTGAAAATCAAATGTACTGGACGCTAAGGTCTTTTGTAAGCTGAACTGCCAAAATCCAAACTCTACAGCAAAGAGTACAGCTGTGATGGGCTAGCCACATTGTTTGAATGCCAAACATAAGTTTGTCCAAAAGGGAAAGTGCTTATACGAAAGTCAAAAAAGCAATGCAAGGACAGTCTCAAGGTCCTTTCTAAGAATTTTGGTATGGATTCTGAGAAATAGGAGAGACTGGCATAGGACTGCCCACATGCCATGTCCTCATCAGAAAAGATGCTGTGCTTTCTGAGGAAAGCAGAATTTCAGTAGTTCCAAAAACATGATGTGCACATTTATAGATATCTTCACTCCAAATGTTCAAATAGACTATTTGTGTCTTATCCCTAGTAGAGTCTTTTGAGCTCTTCTTGGTCTGATCAGCCAGGTGAATATACTATACCTTGACTGACATAATGATGTCATTTTGGTACTCTTCAAGCATGAAAGACAACCACATATTACCTTTTATTAATAGAATATAAGCTTCTTGAGGACAGGAGCTGTATTGCTTGCTTATACAATATTCCCAGCACAGTGATTGGCTAAGTTCTCTGTTCCTGTCTCTTTCTCTGCCTTTTTGTCTATCTTTGTCTCTCAGGATTAATGACAGAAGCAGTCACCTGGGGTTCTGGGATATTCAATTTAAGTAGAACTCTGACCGCTTGTCTTAGTTCTTAAGGAAAGCCTAATATCTATTCTTCACACTAGGACAGCTTGGAGATAAGGTCAGGACTCTTGATTTTTATGGTTTCATAGCACCATTATTGAAGGAAGATAGCAAGAGCAGACCTTAGTCCTTCAAGGTTCAATAGGGATGCTATTGTTTTCAGAGAAGATAGGGAAGCTGGAGAAAGAACTTGGTGAAGAATGTGGTATCTGTTGGACAATTGAGTAGAAAGTGATGAATCTAATTAGGCTATTTAGTTGAGATGGCAGAAGTTAAAAAGATTGTTGAGGGGAAAGGATTGGGGGGAAAAAAGAAAGGCAAAGGGAAATTGGAATTTTATCTGTGGATCTAATAAACAAGGGTCAGCATTATGAGATTAAAGGCCAATCTTTTCTCTGACTTGAGGATATCTAGACTTATATTGGGACCCTTGAATGCTCTGTCTCAATGGAGAAAAAGGATTGTCTATACAATCAGACCAGTTCCAGAATGTTGTGGCCCTCATCTATCTTATAAGCACTTGGCTTTGTTTCTTAAGACTTTCAGTTTGCTTTAAAACCAAATATGTTTTCAATTTCTTTTTGTTGTTGTTGTCTTCTGAGATCGTATGAAAAAAAACAGGACTGTTTCTTGCAAAAAAACCAGAATGATGGCATTGTAAACTAATGCTGTAGCAGCTTTCCAGCTGGCACGTATATGGGAGGGGAAAATGTGGCCTGACAGTCTTGCACACGATGAGCAGATCAAAACATGTGGACGTGGGCTTGGAGTCTGTGGTGTGCTAATTGCTGTCTTTTGAACAGATAACTTGTGCTGTTATTATTAAGGTTGTAACATAGCTTCCATTGTTAACACCAAGTTGCATCAGGAGCTTCCAATATGAACAGTGGTTTTCAGCTGCTTATCTCTTCATATCATCTTCATAATATTTCTCCCTCCTTTCTCCTTGTGTCACTCCTTCTTTTCACCCCACTTCCACCTAAGTTTACTTGTGTCTTTTCATAGAGGTGGCTAGATAGTGCAGAGGATAGTGTTGGACTTAAGTTTGAATCCTGCTCCAGTTACTTATTAGCTGGGTAAATCACTTAACTTACCTCAGTCGTAAAATGGGAATGATAATATAAAGTATTTTCTGAATCTTAAATTGCTATACAAATATAAGACATTATTATTTTAATGAAAGTTCTGGAAGGCATATTATCTTAGTATGATCTCAGGGTATTAACCCTTACCAAGGTTCGGAGTTCTAGGCTGGTTGTTCCTTGTATCAGGTATAATAAAACAGGCCCAGACTTCTACCTTCATTTAGTAGACCAGGATCAGACTTTTATCCTACTTCCATGCTAGTATCAATTTCCAGCTTTGCTCTTCAGTATTAGCCTGATGAAAAATGAATGCATTATTTCCTAAGGGACCACTTTAGCAATACCATTTGTTTTCAAACAATAAATGCATTAATTATAAATCATTTTATCTATTTGTTAAAGCATTAAGAAACTATATTTCAGTGTCTTCTTTTCTATATATAAAATGTCTAAGTTGTTTGGACAATTTAGTTGTGTCCAACGCTTCCTGATCCCATTGACCATTGGTATAACAGGCCCTTCTCTCTTCCACTATCTCTTGAAGTCTTTTCAAGGTGATTTTCATTGTTTCTATGACTCTATCTATCCATTTCATGCTCTGCCATACACTTTTCCTTTTGCCTTCAATTTTCCCCAACATCAGGGTCTTTTTCAATGAATCCCATCTTCTTATTATGTGGCCAAAATATCTAAGCTTCAGCTTTCATATTTGACCTGAATTAAATTCTTTAAGAATTGACTGATTTGACCTTCTTGCTCTTTGAGAAATTTTCAAAAGTCTTGTATTCTGTGATGCTCAACTTTTCTTATAGTTAAACTCTCACAACCATACATTGCTAGTGGAAAACCATAGCTTTGACTCTATAGAGACCTTTGTTGGCAAGATAATGTCTCTGCTTTTTTAGTCTGTTGCCCAGATTTGTCATATTTTTTCTAAGGAGCAAGAGATGATGTACTTTATATTAAAATGACATTTCACTTTTAAAAGTGAGATTTTATTAAGCACACTGATCTCATGTTAGTCACATAACAAGTTTTATTCAGTGGTAAGAGCCCTGAGATGAGTATTAGAAGTCTGGGTGCAAATGCTGAATCTGATTCTCACTACTTATAGATTCTGGAAAATCTTTCCTTGACCTCAGTGTTCTCATCTGTTAAATGATTTGGGTTGGATTAAATGGCCTCTGAGTTTCCTCCTAACTCTGTATCTATGATCTATTAGATATATTATGATTATAGATATTTATTTAATTTGTTGTTGTGTCAGTGTCTAGCTCTTAGTGACGCCATTTCGTTTTCTTAGTAAAGATACTGGAGTGGTTTGCCATGTCCTTTTCCAGTTCATTTTACAGATGAGGAAACTGAGGCAGATAGGGTTAAGTAACTTGCTCAGAGTCTTCCTGACTTCAGGCCTTTATCTACTTTACCACCTAGAGGCCCCATTTTAAGCAAGAGCCTTGCAGATTGGCATAGGTCCAAAAGGCCAGGGTTTGAACATAAAGAAGTGAAGGCAAAAGCATGAGTGAATATAGAAAGGAGTTTTGTAGTTGGACTGCCATTTTCATTATATCATTCTGACTCAAGAAAATGTTGGTAAATTTGTGAAAATGTTGATCAGATGAAAAGTTCAAACAAATCTACTGCCACAGGACTACTTTAAAGGCATGTTATACTGTCAGGTTCATCATCCCTAATTCAAACCCTGTACACTTTTCTTCAATTTCAAGCATCCATGATTTTATTGGTTCAGGTGCTCATTCCAGTAGCACAGATCACAACCTCCCCAATAACTTATGAGATGGACTCTGAGAGTTGTTAAGACTGGAAGATTCATCATCTTGCAGTCAACTTCATGGTGGTCAGTTTTGGAGAATAATCTTCTAACAAGTAGACTCAGGATCTGTCACCAGGCCTATATTCAAATTCTTTCTAGCATAGTAGGATCTTCTAGAGCTTATACAGTTTGAAGAACCTTCAAGACTCCCGTCTCCATTACAAGGCATTATACAGCATCAGAGAAGGACTTTAGGAGACCCTGCATGGATAAAGGACAAATCTTCCTTACCCTAGGATTTTATATCCCAGCCCACTGGTCTCCATCACTGACTCCATCATGCTTGATTTAGGACCACTTACTAGTGGGAAGTTATGGGAGGATGTTTAATAAGAAGGACACCTCTATAGGAGTTTGGGGCACAATTGTATACAGAAAGGCATCTGAAATTATAGTTGATGAAAATGATAGTAAAGAATGTATAATTTTTGTTTGCTGAAGAGAGAAGGGCCTGTTATGCCAATGGTCAATGGGATCAGGAAGCGTTGGACACAACTGAATGACCTCTCCTCCCTCTCCTCCTGTACCCATGTATAACTCATGGGTACTGTAACAAGTATCTGAAGGGACTCCAGTAGCTCAGAGTCTATCTAACAGTGAAGCAAAAAGCATTTAAATAAATAAATGTTAGATCCATTTCTTCTACCTAGTGCTCCTTTGGTAATTTGTGCTAGTATCCCACTCCCAATTATTATTATTATTGTTATTTTTAAATAATATTTTATTTTTTTCCAAATACTTGCAAAAATAGTTCTCAACATTCACCTTTGCAGAAGCTTGTGTTTCAAACACACTCCTAGTTATTACAGAAGGATCGATATCAGTGTCTTCTAGACAAATCCAGGACTAATGATACTTGTGATAGCCCCACAGAGATTCACCTCAATAGAACCCTAAGATGTTGCTGTAATTGGATGGAAGTGGGAGGAGGGGGAAGAGAAACCTGAAATGGCTATCCATTGTTAGAGGTACTATATTACCTCTAAGTTTTATTATCATGGCTTTCCTATTTCAGGATCCATGCAGCCATTTCCTCAGATTTATTTTTGCTGGGTCATCATTTGGGTGTCCTCCATCCCATAGGACACATTGATCTTTTAAAGAATCCTGTCATTAAAGCAAGACTTTTAAATCTTTTTTGTACATTGAATCCCTTTAGCCATCTGGTGAAACCTCAGGAGCCCTGTTCAGAGTAAAAAATTTTTGCTAGAAGTTCACAGTTGAAAAATATTACTTACATAGAATTGTAATAGCATGATACCCATCTATAGTGAGAAGGAAAAAAATAATTTTGTGATTGTTCCCAAAGAAAACAGCAAATATACTTACATAATACAAAAGATCTGTAATCTCTTTAATTTGGGTGTTCTCTCCAGCAATGCAGATCTTAGCCCATCTTGCCCTGCTTACTCAGATGGCTCTTATCCATGTCTTCTCGTAGATTTTCCAGTGTCTGGGATTTCTTTATTTTTCCTAACATTATGGAAAACTTAACTTTTAAATTTTGCCTTGGATGGGTTCTGCCTGAAATCTAGATCAGCTGTTCTTAAATGTCAAGACTTGGACTTTACCTCTCCCATGTTGCCTGAAGTTCCAATAGTTGGGAATTTCTTTAGGTGAATAAGTGAATAATTGTGGGTGTAATAAGATTCAGAATTAGTAGGAAGTCATAATTAGGAATGTGATGTGATAGTGCTAGTACATACCCAGCATGGAACTGGGTGACTTCCTGAGCTTCCTTTAAATCATATTATTCAGTCCTATAGCTTTGCTGATAACTTTGGAATATAGGCATATAGGCTATAGGAATATAATACTCTTTAAGAGAAGTAAAAAAAACTCGGATTCTGCCTATTTACAGATTTAAGGACTTAAATGGATATATCAATATAATGATATAATTTCACATTTTCATCTACCCTCAGTACAACTGAACCTTGAAATTCTATACTTTAAAGTAATAGTAGAATCATAGGGAATTATTTGTTATTGTTGCTTTTTCTTTAAACCTTTGATATTTAGGGCAGAGTTGTCAAAATGCTGTCTATGATACTCCTGAATACAGGTATTAATCCTGAACAGAGGATTAAAATGTAATTGGAAGATATTTACCAAAATAAATAAAAATACAGTAAAACATAGATAATGTTAATATGTGGTTTTCTAAGATAATATGCATTGGCAGGGATCTTTATATATGGTTTAATGAACCTTATTTCTATCTGAATTCAATACCACTAGTATAGGGAACTCTCCAAAGTTTATTTGATCCAATTATTTGATCAATAGAGAAATCATTTTTACAATGTCAGAATATTAGGAACAACTACAAAAGGAGGTATCAGAATGGAAAACAACATCTAGGGTATAATCAGGTGATTGTACCAGTATTTCCCTATTTATAACCTGTCAATTTTGAGAAAAAAGCATTGAAATCTGTTTTTTCTTATTCAGTATTACAAATATAGAAATATGTTTAGAAGAATTGCACAGGTCTAATCTACATCAGATTGCTTGCTATCTTGGGGAGGGAATGGGTAAGAAAGGGAGAAAATATTGAAACACAAGGTTTTGCAAAGGTGAATGTTGAAATCTTTGCATGTATATGGAAAAATAAAATACTTTTTAAAAAAGAAAGAAGCATTGAAGGAACTTCTGGGGCATATTGTTTGGTTGAGTAGCAGTTTTTTTTTTTTTTGATTGTTGATAGACTGTATACAAGGATGAAAGAGAAGAGGAGCCAGATAGGATAACAGATATGGCTGAACAGCGGGATTTGGTGTTTCATGTTTCCTGGGCATATTTCTTTCATCTACAGTTTTCTGTCCTGCTGATCATCTCTGTAGGAGTAGAAATCAAGAACACAGGACATATTTTCCCCAGCATCTCCTTAATATGTGGTTATGGTTTTGCTATCTCTAAAACATGTAACTTATACTTGGAAGAGTCGTCTTTGATGACCCATGCCTTAAGTTCAAAAAATATTGCACTGTGTATATTCAAAACCTTTGTCCTGTCCCTGGTAGTTACCTTACAGGGAGTCAATTCACTTTACTTCTTTCTGCCTCAGTTTTCTCAACTGTAAAATGGGTATAATAGTACCTACCTTTCAGAGTTGTTATGAGGGTCAAAAGAGATAATATTTGTAAAATGCTTAGCACAGTGACTAGCACATAGTAGGTACATAAAATACATACTTCCTTTCTTTCTTCCTTTTAACAAAGGGATCAGAGTGGTACCATTAGTCAGAAAGACTTCCTAGAATAAATTGAAATCTCTGATTTCTAAGATAAAAATTATCTGATTATAAATGAGTCTTGAATAGATTGTTGGAAGAAAAGAGAGCCAGCTGTAGGGAATGGCTTGGGCAAAAGCGTGGCTAAAATGACCATTATATCACCACAAAGTTATGTAAATGTTGGTTGCTCAGTTCTTTTTAAGTTATATCCAGTTTTTCATGACCCCATTTAGGGTTTTCTTGGCAAAGATATTGGAGTGGTTTGACATTTCCTTCTCTGGCTCATTTTACAACTGAGGAAACTGAGGCAAACAGGATTTTCCCAAGAGTATAAGGCAAATTAATATCTGTGGCTATATTAGAACTCATTTCCTAACTCCAAACCTGGTACCCTAGCCACTGTAAGACCTAGCTGTTCTGTTATGAAAGTAGCATCATGAATTGGATAAAGCTCTAAGTCTGCAGTTGAGAAGAGCTACCTCAGATAATTACTAACTGTGTGACTTTAACTCTCTGAGCCTCAATTTCCTCATCTGTAAAATGGGGGTTAAAATAGCATCTTCTTCACAGGATTATAGTCAGGGTCAAGTGAGAGATAATATATGTAAAGCGTTTTGTAGTGCTTTGCTACACTTATAGCAACTGCACTTAACGGGCTATATAAATGTCAGCTATTAATTATTTTTATTGGCATGTAGGTTTGCTTATTCACACTGGATAGTCTGTGTTGAAGAGTAATAAAAAAAGATTAATGATAGTGTTGGGGACATTTGGTACCAACGCTCAAAACTCAAGCTGTAGCATTCACAGAGATGAATTCCTCTGACCTCCTACCTTTCCACCAACATCTCAAGAATCAACTCAAGGAAAACATTTCAGTTGTGCTTGCTAGATTCCCTTTTGTGAGCCTTTATATTAACTCACTCTGTCAATGTGCCTGGGCCTTCTGATTATCAACTTATCTAAACACCCCACTTGCCTACCTACATATTAGCCACAATGACAAAAGTGGCATCTTTGATCTCAAGGGATAAAGGTTTCTTGGAATTTGACAGTGCCCTTCTCTTAAATGAGGGCACCCAGCCTGTGATTAGAAGAGTATTTCCACTTCTTCCTTCTTATCCTGGATGCCAAATAATAATGAAAAACAGAATGATTCAGTAGAGTGTGGCCAGGTTCTCATGACTCAAAATTTCAGTATTTACAAATGATTAGTGACTCAATTGAATTTAAGTCGACAGATCCTAACAAATGTTGTGACTTAACTGTGCATTGAAACAGGAAAACAGATGGTAGGCAATATCTTGTCTCAGGATATTATCACAGGTATCAGTGGACAGTAAATGCCCAATTTTTTTCCAGAAAGCTCATGGAAGTAATTCACTCCCATTGATACTTATTGGAATTCAGATACCTTGCCTGAATATAGACATGTCATTTATAAGTGTACTGTCATATTTTTCTGTATATATGATCACATATAAAACAAGTTGCTTTGAGGCAATCTTGCCTTGCTTCCTAATAGCATACTCCAAATATTTTATGAATCTCATTTTTAGTATTTTATGGCCACATATAGCATTGCTGACACACTACCCCGAATATCTGTTTAAGTCAACAAGGGAGTCTTGAGTATTTGGCATTTTGACCAAAAGGATCGCCACTTGGATATTACAGAAAACACTGTACCTTGTACTTATTTTGACATTAAAGTCTTCAATTGCTCAGCACATTGTCAGTTCATAATGAAATTTCAAACTGGCAAGGGGTTCAGGAAGCATAATTGTGTGTGTGTGTGTAAAGGTATGGGGGCCAAGGGAGCTTGAGATTAGAGTCCAAAAATCTGTTTTCATTCTGCTATTGACTAGCTCTATGAGTTTGGGTGAGTCATATCATCACAGGATTTAGAGCAGGGAAGGAACTTAGATCGTAACTATTCTCTTCCTCTCTTTTTATAGATGAGTTTCTTTGAGCTTCACTTTCTTTCAAATGAGCATAATAATAGGTATGCTACTGACTGACTTCATAGGGCTATATGTATTAAAGTATAAATATAAACTTGAAAAAAAAGAGAGCGGTGGTACTCTGTATGTGGTGCAGACTGGTGACCCATCACTAGCTTATAGTGTTACAGAGCTGCTAATGACACTGAGAGGTCCATGGAATTGTGCACAGTCATAGAACTAATATGTGGCAAAGGCAGCTCTTCCTGACTCCATATCATTCTACTATTTTAGACTCAAATTACCAATGAGAAAATAGTCCTCTAATGTTTTATATAGTTCTTTAATATCTCTGTATATTTATATTTACATAGTTTTTTTGGTCATATCTGATTCTTTATGACCCCCTTTGGGATATTCTTTGCAAAGATACTGGAATATTTTGTCCTTTCTTTCTCCAGTTTATTTTGCAGATGAGGAAAACCTTTCTTGCTTTTTCATGTTCATTTGTTATTGTTCAGTCCTGTCAAATACTTCATGACCCCATTTGGGGTTTTCTTAGCAGAGATACTGCCATTTCCTTCTCTGATTCATTTTACAGATGACAAAACTGAGGCAAACAGTTACTTGCCCAGAGTCGCACAGCTAATAAGTATCTGAGATCAGATTGAACTCAGGAAGATGAGCTGTCCTAACTCCAGGCTCAGCACACTATCCACTCTGCCACTCAGTTACCCTTAAGGTTTAATGTCAGATTTTGATAAATATAATATAATATGATTTTTTTCTGCAAATAGAACATAAGCTTTTTGAGAGTAGGGACTATTTTACTTTTGCTTCTGTTTCTCTAATGCCTGGCATATATAGTGGGCACTTACTAAATGCTTATTGATTGATTAGTTCATTTTGCCTTATTGGTAGGTAGCAGTTTTGCTTCTTTCAGAATTGCTTTTTAAAAATGCAGCCTGGATATTGCACCAAGTGGTGCTTTGATGTTTCCCACATGGCTTCCTAGTGAAGAGCAAACAAGGCCATATGGTATCCTTGGCACCCCTTGGTCAGAGACATTAGACCATAGCTAGTGTTCCTTAGTTCGCTTGTGCTAGAGCTTTGATTACAGGAGCAGATGACTTGGTCGTAATGTTTCCAGCCTGGTTAAAATAAAGACATGAGAGTTCATGTAAACTGGCTGCTTTGAGAACGTGCAAGGCAGGCAGGTTTTTTTTTCCCCTTAATATAATCTCAAGCCTCAATAATCTTGCTTTATACTCTGTACAAAAAGGGTCAAGGGGTTGGGAAATAAATTGAGTGCTTTTAGGTAAATGGATGGTACAAAATGACTCACTTCCAGGGCATGTTGGGAGTTGCTTTCTTTGATCTAACAAATATTTTAGATTCTACCTTCCATATTCAAGACACTAAATTAGCTGCCAAGATCTCAAAAACAAAAGGAAAGACAGTCCCTGCCTGATTTTCAGGAGTTTACATTAGGGTGATTCAAGGATATAATACATAGAGAGAAAGAAGTATCTCCATGAGCATTAGAGAATAGAGAATGATAGGCTTCATGGAGGAGGTGATACCTTAGATAAGTCTTGAATGACATTAGGGATTCTAAAAGATAAAGATCTCCTTATCCCTCCAGATTGAATCAACCTTTGAACTCTCATGGCAACATCTTCTTCTGCCTCTCAGACTAGAAGGGAGAGTCATGGGCTCCAGGGCCTCCACATGAGAAGGGGAACTATCAGGCACAAACTCTTTTTGATTTCTCCATCATGCCTCTATTGTGGGTACTTTGTTCCCCTCACCTCTCTATCCTTATCTTTCTTCTTGACTTCCTTATTATTTTCCCCTATAGAGGACAGGGGGCTGCCTTTAAAAAAAACAAAAAACCAAAAAACTTGTATTTGTATTCTCGCTACTTAATGTAGTCCCTAGCACATAGTAGGTGTTTGATAAATACTTACTGATTATTCTTGACTAGTTGAGGAGGTAATATACAAAAGAATGGAGGTAAATGATGGAATCTTTAATTCAGGAATTAAGAGCTATGCATTCTCTGGCTTCTCACCTTCTATAAAAAGCCTTTCCCACTCTCTTTTAATATTCATGTCTTCCCTCTGTTGAATATCTCCAATTTATCCTGTATACAGCTTGTTTGTACATAGCTGTTTGCATGTTGTCTCCTCCAATTAGACTCTGATCTTGAGAGCAGAGATGATTTTTTTTGCCTTTCTTTATATTTCCAGTACTTAGCCCAGACCTGTCAGTAATAGACACTTAATAAATGCTTGTTGACCGGCTAACAGTTGACTGACTGGCTACACTGTAGAGAATATTCTGAACTTTTTTTAGTGGTATCTCATCCCAGCTGTGTAGAACAAAAAATCTGGGGAGGGGGGGAATTTTTATGTGTTTGGTTTGTTCAGAACTACTTCATAACCAGTTTTAAAAGAGAAGAAAAGGCAAAGAAATGCTTCTATTTATTTGTAGCTGGGAGTTGTGAAGACAAAATGAGACAATATTTGGAAAGCTCTTTGCAAAGCTTAAAGCGCTATTTAAATGATGGTTATTATTATAGAGGAGTCACTTTCTACATCTATATTAAAGTTACAGCTGAGCTAACAGCGCTTTAAGCTTTTCAGAGAGCATTATAAATATTGTCTCCTTTGGTCCTCATAACAACTATGTGAAGTATTCCCCTTCTCAGATTCAAAACCAGGGTCAAAAAAGGTTAAATGATTTTTCAGAATCATACTGCTAATACATGTCCAAAGCTGAATTTGAAACCGTTTTCCTGACTCCAGATCCAGGGAGTGCTCCATTCAATGCATCACATAACTGTCTTTTTTTGATGTCTGTGTGACCTCAGACTAGGACCATGGATTTAGACTTGAAAGAGTTCTTAGAGATCATTTAGTCAAACCTGCGTTATTTTGTGAATGTTGAAATTGTACCAGATAAACTAAAGCACTTTTCCAACCTTATACAAGTAAATAAGTAGCAGAGACAGAATTTGAATTTGTTCCTCTGACTGTAAATCTTATATTTTTTTATTTATTAATGATAATTGATATGGGCTGTCATCAAGCAAGGGGCAGGTTGGCAGCTTGAGAGCTCAGCAAATAGAGTCCTGGACCTAGAGTTAGGAAAATCTGAGTTCAAATTTAGCCTCAGACACTTACTAGCTGTGTGACCCTAAGCAAATCACTTAATCCTATTTGCCTCAGTTTCCTCATCTGTAAAATGAATTGGAGAAGAAAATGTCAAACCTTTCCTGTATCTTTGCCAAGAAGACCCCGAGAGGGGTCATGAAGAGTCAGAACTTACTGAAAATGATTGAACAGGTGGTACAGGAGATAGAACACTGTGTCTTGATGTCAGGAATATCTAAGTTCAAATGAGGCCCCAAATATTTACTAGCTATATGACTTAGGAAAGGAATTTAAACCCTAATTGCTTTTGATCCTCCTCATTTGTAAAATGGGGATGCACTGGAGAAGGAAATGGCCAACAACTCCAGTATCTTTGCCAAGAAAACATAATGGACAATAGCTATGAGGTCTTGTAGAGTCAGACACAACTAAAGAACTGAACAACAACAGCAACAGTGATTGAGTAAGCTAGCGTTTATTAGAGTACCTAGTGTGTGCAGATACCATACTTAGCCCTGGGGTTACAAAAACAACTGAAAATGCCAACATGCACACATATAGGGACATCCAAAGCAGACTTGTGCATCCAATATTTATTAAAAATCTACTTGGCCTTGTGGTGATTCTGGAGCCCTGCACAAAAAAATTTATAGGACATAGGAGGTTATAATTTAATGGTGGAAAAGACATATAATTAAATGATTATGAGGCAAGGGAGGAGAAAAGAGGTGGAAACTAAATACTCTGAAAAACTTGAGGAGGAGATCTTTTTTACTTTGGGAGAGAGTCAGGAAAGACTTCTGTAGAAGAAATGGTGCTTGCATTTATTGGGGTTCAGGAGCTCCCAAGATATTGGGATTCCAGGTTGGTGATGCAGATGCCCCAAAAGAGTTTGGAGGGTTAGACCATCTCCAAGTCAAGAGGCAGAGTTTTGTTATAATTATAATGCTAATTAAAGTGGACTAAATTCTAAGAGAGGAAGACAGCCAAGAGCAAGGAGCAGTCAGATAAATATATAGGGAAAACTGTTAGAGATGGAATTGGGAAGTACAGAACAAAAACAAAGCAGGGTAAATGACATCCTGGAATTGGATTGGTGAGAAGTGTGGTAATGGGAGCTAAAAACGACCCTCTTTCTTCTCTCATGAAACTAAGAAGTCCAGATATGACATTGCAGCCCAGACTTTGGGATGACAAATCAGATGTCCTTGAAGGATAGCTTAATGGATTATAGATAACAGGCTCAACTCCTTTTCTTTCACACACATCATTTCCAATAGTCACATTCTTAAGTTGATTACATCATTTCCCAGGTCAGGGGTCTCCACTGTTATTGGGTTTTTTACTACATCAAGTTAAAGTATTAGAAGTGAACTGTATGGAGTGACAGAAAAAGATGAAATTCTGGGCATAAGTGCACCTTTGGAATGAAATGCACCACAAGTCATCAGTGGAAGTGGTGGGGTGCTGTGATGCAGTCTGGTAAAGTCTTAATTATTATTATTATTTTCTAAACCAGATGAGAGAACTGAGATCCAAATGATTTGTCCATTTTTTCTTCTCCTTTCTACATGGCTACTACCAGCTACAGTTATTGTAAATGCTGGATTCAATTGTATCTAGTCTGTTTGTTTGAATTTGTTCTCACTCTACTTGAACTCTGTGTCTACCATTGCCTGGGGTGCTGACTGTATATAGGTTGCTGGAAGCTGGGGACATGCAATTTTATTTCACTTAATTCCAGGAGAGAGAAAGTTAAGAACAGTAACTAAAACAAATGTGACTTTTTATTGGCAGATATTTCTTTCGCCTTTGACTAACCTATTTTCTTTTTCTTGGTATGAAGTTTATTTTCTTGTTTTCTGTTTTCTGAATCCGTGTCTGTGTTCTCTGCTTAAAATTAATAGTAGTGGTGGTAGGGGATGCATCAATTTGAGACTTAGGAAAGAGTGAAGATCTTTCAGAAGAACTAGAAAGGCATAATAAGCCACTGAAAGAATGCCTAAAGAATTTTTCAGCCAAAGAAACATTTCTTTATTAAAAATAAAATTAAAATAGTAACATCTGGATCTTATTTTTAATCTGAAATCAAACCTCCCTCCTCCAAAAGACTAATATGCTTTTAACTTAATGACAAATATAAAAAGATAACAACATTTCAAAATTAGGAATGTGCAAAGGAGTCAGATGAGTATGATACTGAGGGGAATGGTTGCTTAAAAAACAATAGAAAAGGAGACAAGTGTATCCTGGTAGTATATCCTGTAGGAAAGAGAAAGAAACTCCTGAGAGTTATAAGTGAGGCACAGGACTCTGGAGATAAAAGTCATAATTAGTATAGAGAGTTATCAATAATACATGTTAAAATTGTGGAGGGGGAAAGGGGAAAAGGCAAGGATGAACTATAGTCTATATAAATGAAGGATTCAAATAATGCAAAAAAAAAACCCCAAACACAACTTTCCTGGACATGAATATCAAAACTCTCCATTAGAACTTTGAGAAGAATCACTGAAGAATTACTTACTTAACTTCTACTTCCTACCTTTTGGGAAAGATGCCAATGTGATTTTCTTAAAGCTCAGTTCTAACACATCATAAAGGCTCTCTCCCCTCTAGGATAAAATATAAATCGCTCTACTTGACCCTTAAAGTCTAATTTTCCAGATCTGCTCCATATTACTCTCCTTCACAACCTCTCCAGTCCAACCAAACTGATCTACTTGCCACTTCTCACAAATAATATCTCTATTTCTTTGCCCTTTCAAAGGCTATATACCTAATGCCTGGAATGCACTTACTCTTCATGTTTGCCTCTTAGAATTGGCAGCTTCCTTCAAAACTCAGATCAGGTGCCATTTCCTACATAAGAGCTTCCTAGCTGCCTTACTTTTTATTTATAATAGAATGGAAGCTTGTTGAAGGCAAAGACTGTTTCATTTTTGTCTTTGGGTCTCCAGTGCCTAGCATAATACCTGGCACATGGTGAATATTTAATGATATTTGTAGATTTATTGGAGAAAAATATTACTTATGGCAATAGATGAGAAGGGAGAAGAGGGAAAGAATTGGTAGAGAAGGACAAAATTGGGATCATTAACTCTTGAATCACCAAGAGTTGTAGTTCAAGGATAATAGAAAGACATGTGCTTTTGGGCAGGATATTGTCATTTGACAGATCAATTGATAAGGACTTTACAAAATGCTGTACAAGTATATCATCTATAATAATATTTCAATGTTTTTCCTACAATAGTGACAATATCCAGAAACTTACATATCCTCCATGGAGTCTTAGATTGCTATCTTTAGAAGTTTCCTCAGCACTTAAAACATCATAATCATCAGCAACTGGCAATATAAGATGCCTGACAAGGTCTTGAAGAGCAGATGGATTTACTAGTATAATGTGGGTGTAGTACCTCTCGATCTCTCTCTCTTACACCTATGGTAGCAAATAGAGGTGTTTCCTTAAAGGGGGACCATGGTGCTATAACTCCCTTATTTTTTTTTAATTAAAGCTTTTTATTTTCAAAACATATGCATGGATAATTTTTCAACACTGATCCTTGCAAAGCCTTGTTTTCCAAAATTTTCCCCATTTTCCCTCCACTCCCTCTCCTAGATGGCAAATAATGCAATATATGTATAACTCCCTTAAGGAGGAACTATACAACTATTAGTCATAACTATAGTCCTTATGCCCCTACCATTGAATTAATTGCATTAATACTTCAACCAAGAATATACTACTAATTCTTAATCATGAAACATTTTAATAATAATAATAAAAGTTATATAGCACTTATGTGCCAGCCATGATGTTGTGCTTTACAATTATTATATCATTTGCTTTTCACAATGTCCTATAAATACATATAATGTCCATGGGGAAGAATAGGCACAAACTTATAAAATCCTATTAGGGAAGCATGTGAATAAGAAAATCAGTGTATCAAGAATAACAATTAATGGATAATTAATAGGCTTATTTGATCTTGAATAGTGTGTACTACACATTACCTGTTGGATGGGCCCTGGCAGTTCTGACTTTTTATTGGCAGATATTTCTTTCGCCTTTGACTAACCTATCAAAAGTCATAACTAGTACAGAGAGTTGCCAATAATACATGTTAAAATTGTGGAGGAGGAAAGAATCAGCAAGCATTTATTAAGTGCTTACTGTGTGCTACACACTGTTTTAAATACAGGATACACAGAAAGTAAAAGTTCTACTTTCTTTGCTGGGTATGGCCAATTCTACGCTAGTTTTTACTCTTGGGCCACTGAAGCACTGATAAACTCTTTTGATGAAAGCAAAGAAAGACCCTAATTCTAGAATCTACAATACTATTCAGGTCAGCTTCCTTGACCAAACTTTGATGCAAGGTTAGCTCTCTTTCATAAAAAACTGTTCTTCTAATCTGGGATTCATAAAGCTATGAAAATCTGGTTAGTTATCCCCTTCTCAAGTCATAGGTGGCATTTAAAAGCAAGAAAAGCTCTGAGAGGTTTCCAATTTTCAAATTGTAGTAGCATTAAAGTAGAAGGTTGTAGCGAGCTGTCGTCTCTAGAAGCTGCTGGATCGCTCTCTGGGAAGAGATCTGCTGTGTCTTCTACTCAAATCTCTCCGACAGATTCTTCTTCCTGTAGTGAACCGTTGTCTCCAGGCAGTTGCTGTTAACTCTTGTCCAAAGAAGTGACTTCCCTTCCTGCAGAGAGCCCCGTCAAGCCTGATGCAATTCAGAGTCTTCCTCTTGAATCCTGGCTCTGAATCTCCTCCAACTCTTATCCTTCTTCAGGCCGATCTGCTCTCTGCGCCCAGGCTGTCTCTTTTTATCCTCCCAGAGAATGGGCGTGGAATAATGCAAGGGCTTCTGGGAAGAACCACCCCAGCCAATGAGCTTTGCCCCCTCTATCAAGTCAACCTGAGTTCTCACCTTGTAATTGTCCAGAAAACCTGAATTCTCACCTTGTCACTGTCCAGACAACCTGAGTTCTCACTTAGTAATCCTAACATCTCCCCCTTTCTTTTGATTTAGAACATAGGACAGTCATGACCTTGAAACATAAATCCATCAATATGGAAGGTATTACACATAATTACATAAATGACCTTGAAACATAAATCCATCAATATGGGAAGTATTACAGATAATTACATAAATTACATAAGTACATAGTAACATAGTAACGTAACACATGCTAGAAGTATATAACATAATCATAAATTGAAAATTTATAAATGTCCATAAGTCCATTGTCCATTAGTCTCATCTTGTGTGAGGAAGTCCAATGATTCCTGCTGGTTTTAAAGTTCTTTAACAGTCTTTTTATTATCCATGCTCTTTCAGTGTCAGATGTTTCTTAGATCTTCTCCCTTATTTTGAGGTCTTTCTCTTTTTCTGTCTCTCTCTGATGGACAAGGCGAATATGACTCGTTGGCACCCATCTGATTCCTTCTCCTGCTGAAGAAATACAAGCAAACCCTCTCTCCCAGGCAGTTAATCTATCTAATTTCCTTCTATTTACCACTTTCTAAATCTCTTCTCATCATCTGACAATTACATTGGAGTTGTTTGCACTGGGTACAGCCCTGTTGGTTTAAAAGGCCTGTATTCTCCCCAAGTGTAATCCATTTTTGCAATCTGATTGCCTTTTTACTGACTTATCAGGTAATCCCTTTCTGCCATGTGATTGCTTCTCTGCTGATTGATTAAATCAGAGTCCTGGCCTTCTAAAGGTTCTTTGGGTGTAACATCAGCTGCCATCATGCCCCAAGTCTTTTTTGCCTGGGGCCCTGGACCTGGGCCCCTCATCCCATTTCCCTGAATTATTCTACACTCTGATGCCCAATGGAGTCCTCTGTTGCATTTTGGACATGGGGTTTTAGGTCTTCTTTCACCCTGTCTTCTCACTGTATCTCCATACCTACACTGAGCTCTTAGATGTCCAATTTTTCCACATTGAAAACATCGCCGAGTTTCTCTAGAAGGCCCTTGCCAGGAGGGACCCTGTCTTTCCACATTCATCATTGTCCGGGTGTAAAAAGCATTTGTTCCCACTGTAGCACAGCGTCTTATGATCTTCTCTAAAGGAGCATCTTTGTCTAATCCCCATATAATTCTTTTGCAAATCTCGTTGGCATTTTCCTTAGCCAGATGTCTGGTCATTATTTCTGTAGCTGCATTTTCTCCAATAGTTCTTTTTACAGCAGTTTGCAAACGTCCCACAAAATCTGCAAAAGGTTCATTGGGACCTTGCTGTATTTTAGTGAAAGCCTCTCCACGATCTTTCTGTCCAGGAAGGACACCCCAAGCTTTTATTGCAGCCTTAGCAATTTGCTCATATATTGTCATGGTATAATTAATCTGTTCCGAATTCTCTCCATACTGACCTTCACCAGCTAAGTGCTCAAAAGTGAATTGTGTGTTAACTCCTATTTCCAAATTGCATCTGACTTGAATTTTACATAATTCATGAAATTCCGCAAGCCATAATAAATTTTCTCCAGGTTCCAGACATGTCCTTGCTATGGATTTCCAATCATTCGGGGTTAGGACTTCATAAGACAAACCATCTAGTAACATTTTGACATAAGCTGATGTAGCCCCATAAAGGGTACAACCTTTTTTCAAATCCTTAATTTTATTCAAATCTAAAGGTGCATATCTTCTCCTTTTTTTACCTACAGAGTCAGTATTTTCAATCACAGGATATGCATGTATAAAATCACTTATATCCTGTCCTTCTCTCTTAGCTTTAACCAATGCTTTTTCTAATCTTGTCATAGGCTTAGGCTTCTTCACAGGCAATTCTGTTTGTGTTTCTGCCTCTTCCCCTCTTTCTTCCTCCATCTCTGAGGGTGGGGTTGATGTGGGCCTGTCAATAATCTGTTCTCTAGGCAGGGTTGAAGCTTCTTCAAGAGAATCATACCATAATTCCTCATTTAAATCCTCTTGCTCTAGGGAAAGATCTTGATCTTTCCTTTTTTCCTCACACTTCCTCCTCTGTTCATTTTTAGAACTTTTCCTTCTCCTACAACTTGCTTGATAGTTTAAGGCTAATTGAACTATGTTGTAGATATAAAATACTTCTGCAGAAATTGAACGAGGCCCATTTTTTGCTTGAAATTCTTTCATTTCATATCCCACTAGCTTCCATTTATCTACATCTATCTTTTCTTCCTCTAAGAACCAAGGGGATGTGTGTCTTAATGCAGCCAAGAGTTTAGCAATCTGTACCCAGGTTACAAGTAAACTCTGCTCCTCAATTATGTTGATTATACTCTCTATAGTACCACTCCTGAATGGGGGTGGAGCTGAGGTTGCTTCTGGGGCTGGGGTTGAGTCGGCTGAGGTCCAGGGATTGAATTTAGCTAACATCTGCCCCATTTCAGCTATAAGAGATTCCTGGTTTAGCCCTTAACAAGTTAAGTTCCTTATTTATCTATTAGCACGCTCACTTAATCTTTAACAAAGTTTCCTCGTTACTCACGGTTCTGGGTCAGAGAGACTGAGATCTAGATCAGAAGCTTTTCCACTGGAATCAGGACTGTGTCTGTCCCTGTTCGGGCGCCAAATTGCGAAGGTCTGGTCTAGCTCCTCTTGTCAGGATAAGCAAAAGTCCTTGCCCCACGTGTGGACGCCAATTGTAGCGAGCTATCGTCTCCAGAAGCTGCTGGATCGCTCTCTGGGAAGAGATCTGCTGTGTCTACTCAAATCTCTCAGACAGATTCTTCTTCCTGTAACGAACCGTTGTCTCCAGGCAGTTGCTGTTAACTCTTGTCCAAAGAAGTGACTTCCCTTCCTGCAGAGAGCCCCGTCAAGCCTGATGCAATTCAGAGTCTCTCTTCTTGAATCCTGGCTCTGAATCTCCTCCAACTCTTATCCTTCTTCAGGCCGATCTGCTCTCTGCGCCCAGGCTGTCTCTTTTTATCCTCCCAGAGAATGGGCGTGGAATAATGCAAGGGCTTCTGGGAAGAACCACCCCAGCCAATGAGCTTTGCCCCCTCTATCAAGTCAACCTGAGTTCTCACCTTGTAATTGTCCAGAAAACCTGAATTCTCACCTTGTCACTATCCAGACAACCTGAGTTCTCACTTAGTAATCCTAACAGAAGGTAATCTAACCTTTCCTTTCCCCAGTCATTTCTATAAATGGCAGAGGATTCTGCTTTCCTTCATTTAGTTCTTTTAAACGAGAGTGTTTTCCTCCAATCACAGTTAACTCCCACCAGCTCCTGTAAAACCTACTTCCTTATACTTATCAGGTCTTAGCTAGACTTAGCTTGAATCAGCTGTTCTTCTCATCTCTCTGCTCTGCTTCAAACCACTGTGTTGTTATACTTGGATTTTATTGCTAACTTTGGTTGCGAACTGACCCTTGCCTCTAGGCAAGATCTCCATATGTGAAGAGATTCATCTCTACCTTAAGTGAAAATGAAATTCTTTTTGTTGTTGTTGTTAAATTCATCACAAATAGACAACGTACAATTGTCCCATAGTTACCAAAAAGGTTTAGTTGTCAGAGTTTCTCAATTGTTATCTTCAAAGTAATCATATGTAGATGAGGACAAGACACTTTACCATCTTTACCATCAGTAAGTCCTTTTTCTCCAAGTGGCTGTTTCTCTCAGGTTTTCTTTCTGCCTAACTACTAAAAATCAGTTTTCTCAGAGGTTTCTCACAAAATCACCCTTTCAATAAGTAAAAAATTCCAAATAAGAAGGAGGTTCAGCTTTATACCAAGAGAATAACAATTCTCACTTTAACACAACTTCTGGATGTGTGCTGGGTAGGGATTTACATGTCCCAGGATTTAGAATATAGTTACAGAAATTTTCTCATTAACCAACTGCTGATGCTTCTTTATCCACCTTCTTCCCTATAGTTCAAAGTATAAAATAGTGCATCTGCCTAAATGTCCACTTAATATTTCAACCTCATGGCACAAGGAATTGCTATGATATGACTTGAATCTTTGATACAAATCAACAGGTCAAAGGAAACCCATTATGTCCTCCAGTACTATGGCCCTTGATACTACAGTGAGAGATGGAATACTCAGCTGGGGAGATCATAAATTTGACCTGGGATAATAGTTCTAAGGTGGAGAAACTAAGCTGGAGCAGACACCCTAAGGATCTGATGAAGTGTAATTTCAAATTGATGTGGCCTGGTTATAAAACAGTGAGAGAAAACAATGGCAAACAGATTGACTGATGTGTAGCCATCCAGAGACATGTCGTGCATTCTGAATAGACTGAGCTTGAAGGATAATAGGTACCAAGGTACGAGCTTGGTATGAATAATGAATTGGACTTTCTTGTAACTCAAATGGTGGCTATAGCTGCAGACTTTGTATGTGTGTGTTCAGCATGGCAAGGACCTCTGGTAACATCTAATTATCCCAGTCTCACCTGAACTTGTGGATGACTTCGACCATCAGTCGGATTCTCTGTGGGGTGGGAAATCATGGTGAAAGTTAGTACTGTTGATTATATTAGAGGAAACATAGTGGTTAGAATGCAGGTTCTGAAGACTGAGAGCAGATGTGGCTGTGTAACATTGGGCTTCTGCCTCAGTTTCCCCATCTATAAAATAGGAATAATAGCAACATCTACTTCCCAGCATTGTTGTGAGGATTGAATGAGATATTTATTATAAAACACTTAGCAAATTGCTAAGCATTATATAAATGTTAGCTGTTATTATTATTACTTAGTGAGGGTAGGCTTGAAAGGCATTGATGAAGATCATGAGACTTTCTGAATCCAGATTTTTCAGGAAGAGAGATGACTTGTGGATTTAAAGCAGGTTGGTGGTATCTTGCCTGGTTGTTCAAATTCAGCATTTTCCTCTAAGGTTCACCTCAGGAGCCACCTGTCCCGATTCCTCCTTCTTCCTATTCCCAGCCCCAGGGTCAAATGCTTTCTCCACCATCCTCAGATTTTCCTAGAGCACTTTGTCTGGATCTCTCCCTTGCTTTAAAAGTATCTTTCCATGTAGCACCCTTATTAGTATACATATCTATCTCTGGTAAACAGACTTCTAGAGGGCAGGGATTGTTTGGATTTTCATTTGTTTATCCTTGACTTCTAGTATAATGCTTTGTACGTTAGATGCTTACTAATTTGAATGACCAATAGGGAAGTCTCTTCCAACCCTGTGAGTCTGGGATTGTTTTGTTTTGTAATGTGATTAAGAACCGTGGACCTCCCAAACAGAAACTTCAGAGGGCTTTTTTATTCACTACAAATTGAGTTTATCTTCTTACTCTCTCCTTAGTATCCCAGGGAGAAACATTTACTCCCTTGTTTGTCCTTTCTTCTTGAAGAGGATCAATGATATCACTAGGGTGATGTCTTGACTTATGAGTGAATTGAATTTAAGTGAATCAGAGCAGTACAAGTCTTCAACTTCACTCTCTCCGCCTATGGAGGGAGATTAAGAAGGAAACCCCTTGAAGGGACACTGTCATCTTGCTTTGAAAAATTACTTCCCCTCAACAAACCTACTAATTCATATTCAGTATATTTTCTGCAATTTTAAAGTGCTTATAGTATTGCAAATTCATTGTTTTGTGCATTCTCAGAGAATGTGACTCCCCTTTTATCAGCACCCCTGGCCACCCACGGCTTGCCACCATGCCCTGACTGGCATATGTTGGCCCATCATTCTATGTGCTATTTCTGCCAATTTGCATCCTTGAGTTGGGGCCCCTGAGGGCATCTGATACTCTCAGGTCTTTGGTGGGAAATTCTGTGGGTCTCAACCTCCTCATATTATCACTCACAAGCCTCCATCAATGATCTTAGCTTTAAAGGCAAGTGGATACAATCAATTCAAAGCAATGACATTTGCTATAATTGCAAAGAGACAATAGTACTATATTTACAAAACATTCACTCCATGAACCTGGGGTGCATTCTCCCACAAATCTCCCACGGCCAATCTTTTCCAGGCCAGTGACCAGACTCCACTTTCTATTAAAGAAAAACAAACCCTGTCACCCTTTGTTAAAGGATGACAAGATAACAATTTTTTGTACTTTTATATGTTAGCATCTCACTTTTGATTATATCAACCAGGGGAGGATGTGGGAGGCCCAAATTCCCTCTTGCATATACACATAGACACATGTGTGGTTATGAGAAAAGTCCTGAGTTTGAGTATTCCCTTACACATTGGCCCTTTGAATCTGGGCAAGAATCTTAGCTAGTTTCCCTACACACATCTTATATTTTTCAGCCTGAAAACTCAAACTGCTTAGGATAGCTTGGTAGACAGCTACCTACCTGGACTCATGAGATCTGACATTCATATTCAGCCTCAGACATTTTTAGCTGTATGATCGTCAGCAAGTAATTTATTTTCTGTTTGACTCAGTTTCCTCAACATAAAATTAGGATAATAGCATCTATCTCTCAGGGTTCTTGTGAGACTCAGATGAGACAATACCTGCATATAATAGGCACTTAATATTTATTCCATTTTATCCCTACACATGCACATATAGATCTTATTGAATTAACAGAATCTTTGGGAAGATGGCACTGTGGAGCAATCTCAAAACAGCCCCCTCTATGACACTGGAGACATTACATTATAGTGAAAAGAGCACTGGATCCACTCCCAACATTGACCTGAGTTGATACCCCACCTCCAACCTTTCCTAGCTTTGTGATCTTGAACAAATTATTTTATTTGTCAGATCCTCAATTTCCTTCCCTGTAAAATAGGTATAATCTTGTCTATACTGGTTATTGCAAATAATTGTTGTGAAGATCAAATGAGATAATACGTACAAAGCTCTTTGTAAATCTTGAAATAATTATATAAATGTCAGCTATTATCTTTATCAGATTATGAATGTTTTATGACCTTCATGGTGGACTGGATTGGTAGGTGGCTATGGCTATGGTTGTATCAATTTACTATAGGCAAGACCTCACTAAGATCTCACCATGAAATAGGAAAACTGTTTTCTGTCTTTAGCTTGTTCTCTCTGGTGAATGGGTGAAATTATATGATGAGTTAAAAATGATTTATAAGAAACTGTGCACATTGGTATGAGCTTGGCATGGATAATGAATGGTACTTCCTGGGAACTCTGTAGATATACTATAATTTTAAAAATAAATTTCCCCCTGTCATTTACAATATATTTCTGTTAGACTCATGACTTTCCTGGGCTTCATCTCTCTCTCAGCCAAATTAAATCAAATAACTGCATCATTGGGGATTGTTTGTTTGTTTAAAAAATACAATGATTTCAGCAGAGTGGGAGGTTTTCCAGCTCTTTTGAGGGGAAAACAAGATAGAAGACAAGCCCCATATGGAAAATTCTGCTTTTCATAGCAGTCTTGTCACTGTTTTTCATGAATAACATATTTTGGACCATATCTTTTGTTTACCTCAGTTTTCTCTTCTGAAAAATGAAAATGGAGAATTAGTTTGCCCAAATATCTATGGAACTACAAGCCCCCTAACTACAAAGTGAATCCATAATGGTAGTAAAAGAGGGTGGGGTTGTGATTGAAAGGAGAGATCTATTGTCA
>NC_133620.1:404306043-404331043 GCF_048593235.1 Sminthopsis crassicaudata
AAGAGAGAGAGAGGAAAGAGAGAGAGAGGAAAGAGAGAGAGAGAGAGGAAAGATAGAGAGAGAGAGAGAGGAAAGAGAGAGAGAGAGAGAGGAAAGAGAGAGAGACAGAAAGACAGAGAGACAGAGAGAGAGTGTGTGTGTGAGATTGATTTAGTTGGCTAATACCTTTTGTATACACTTAGTTCTACTATGGTGTAATAACCAGTTTGGGCCCTCCCCTCCACATCTCCATGGACTTCCAAAAACACGGTCACCCAACATGTATAGAAGGCACTACTTCAGGTGGAAGTAGGTGTCCATTGACCACACACTCATTACACCTACATAGCTAAGATTCATAATAAGATCAGTGTTTTAGACTTCAAGACCAACTGGTCCAACCTCATTACTCTATATATTTCTATGAGGAAATATACCTAGGAGGGTTAAGTGATTTTCCCAGTGTCACCCATACTAAATGAGTGAGGGGAGGCTTAAGCCCTGCCATTGTAGAACTTTTCAATACATCCCTTTAAATTGTGAAACTTGAAATATTCACTATTTTAGATGGAAATCTTTCTAAAATGTATTATGCACTCCCTTGCCATCTTAAACGTAGGAAACTTAATATAATTTAACCTCTCTGAAAAAAGAATTAATGTCATCATTTTGAGTACCCATTATTGCACCATGTTGTAATGCAATTTAGCTTTCAGGAGTTACTGAAGTATGTAAGACTATCTTCCTATAGATTAAGTGTCCCAAACGAGCCTGTTTCTATTAGTTTTCCTCTTTCTTACTTTCTTGTTACTTAGTCATAGCTGATTCTTTGTGACTCTGTGAACTATACTGTCTGTGGAGTGTTCTTGTTAAAGATACTGCAGTAGTTTACGAAGGCTACAGAGATTTAAGTGTCCTGCCCAGGGTTATAAGTCAGAGTCTAAGTCCAGATTTGAACTCAGGTTTTTCTAACTCCAGGCTGTTTTCTATCTACTGAGCTATCTAGCTGCCATCTCTCCCACACAACTAAATAATAGTTAGCAGGTTTATACTGTGCTCTAAACACATAGTTAAACATTTTTACAAATATTATTATTATTTGCAAAGCAATTGATTTACTAGCAATTACAATTAGTAAATGTTAAGTGTCTGAGGTTGCATTTGAACTCATGTCCTCCTGAGTCCAGGGCCAGTGCTCTAACCATTAGGCAATGTAGCATTAGTATTATTTGATCTTCAAAACAACCCTGGGAGGTAGGAACCATTATTACCTCTATTTTACTATTGAGGAAACAAAGGCAAATAGATGTTAAATGACTTCTTGAAAGTCACACAGTTAATATCTGTGGCTGGAAATAAACCTGTCAGCTTTTCTTGATTTCCGGGCCCAGTGCTCTATCTACTACTTACTCTTTCTTATGGTCAATCAATCAATAAACATTTATTAAGTACTTATGTGCTATGAATATAAATAAATAACAGTGAAACAAGTCTTACCCTCAAGTAACTTGCATTCTATCCCTCAGTTGTAAAGTTCTGTTGCATCTCTAGCATACCTCTTCCCCAGTCTCTCCTATACATGCATATTTATTTGTTGTTTTTTTAACTAGATAATGAAGATTGAAGGTTTAAATAAATGGTTCCCTCTAGGCAGGGATGAGCTAGAGCTGGTTTGAAGAAGTTCCCAAGAGGTTGATAGCTAATTTCTAAAGTGAAAATAGTCTCTCAGAAATTAACAAACAGTGCAAATGAGGGCTTAATTTATTGTTTTGTTGATTGTCTAGCCTTAACATAGCTCAATGGAAAAAATGCTAATAATACAGATTAAATTTAAAATGTGGTGTGCTACCATTTTTTCTCCCTGGAGAGCTGGTTGTTAAATATTTAGCAGCATCTTTCTCTCTGGAGGTATAGTCTCTGGATTCCACTGTCATGGACGGTTATATTATTGTTAAAAGCACAATTAGTATCTTTATTATGATACTTTATCACAGGAAGAAAGAAGGCAGGCAAGTAGATAGATAAAAGGGGGATACGCCTTTGTTGGATTTTCAATCTCCTCTTACAATGAATGTTTAGTGTTGTATTCCTTCCATGGAAGGAAAAGTATGTCAGAATTAGAAATCAGCCTAGAGAACTGCAACTAAATATCAAGAACAAAGGGTGCACTGGGGAGAAGTAAAGGCTTAAGATGATGGTTAGACCCTTTGAAATGTAAGCAATGTCTGTCTAGGGCAAATCTTGTCCAATATAGTCTACTTAAAGCAGTCTTCCAGTGCAAGATATTTCTTGCATTAACATATGTTTAAATCCACCTAAACTCCCATTTATTATTCACTTTTATTGGACTAAACCAGAATATACATTAAGCAAAAAAAAGGCATTTAATTAAGCTGAGCATCAGGATAAACAATATAATAAAGGGTAGTCACCTTCCTTCCCTTATATATTCACAGGATTATAAGAGGTGGAATTCAGTCAATCAATAATCATTTATTATGTATGTCAGGCACTGTGCTAATCTGGGAATACAAATATAAATGGAAAAAATGAAAAGGACAGTCCCTGTCCTTAAAGAGCTTACATTTTATTGGTGAAGAAGATAATATATAAAAGAAAGCTGAAAATGGGAAGGGAGAGGGGAGGTGATAGAAAGGTAGCTAGAGCATGGAACATGGCAGAGGAAATCTGGAGAGAAGCCTGGAAAGGAATGGGATATGACTAATCTGGACATCTCCCTTACATGAAGGTTCTGGAAAGAGCCATCCAATTAGGGACCAGAGGGGCAAAGGGTAATTCCAATGCATGAATTCCAGGGCCGGTGAGCAGGGAAAGTTTTCTACAAAGAGATTGGAAATTTGGACTATCATCATAGAAGAGTCCCCCAGGAGGAATAATCTGATGAAAGTTTGGAAAGCTAGGTTGGGGCCAGAAAATGAAAGGCTTTGATGCCAAATTAAGTCATTTTTATTTTCTCTTAGAGGTATTATAGGACTAATAGAACTTGAGCTAGGGGGTGATGTAGCCACTGAGCTTTAGGGCTGTCACTGGAGAATAGATAAAAGAGGGAAGATTGAAGAGACAGGGAGACAATTGTTTTAACAAGTCAGGTAAGAAATGATGAAGGCTTTCATCAAGGTAGGATGGGATTAGGTCTAGAGAAAGGGACAGGTAATCGGGATAGAGATGTAGTGAAGTTAGAAGCAATAAGTCTTGGCAACTAATTGAACCAAGTTGGGTTTTTTGTTGTTATTGCTTTTAGTAGGAAGCATAAATCGATTCAATCAGGGTTTAAATATATATAACAAACAGCAGAACTATAAATGAATACCAAGAGAAGCTGGGTCAAGGTTGGCATCTGGAAGAACCTTCCAGTGGGGCTTGTCACTTGAGGCAGCTCTTGGCAACGGATTACTAGGTTAGCACAACTCTTTTGGCCTGACCCTGTGGCAATGCCTTTGTTCTTATTATAGCAGAATTTATTAGCAAATGCTTCTGGAATGAAAAGCAACTCTTTCTTATAAGGGTGGACCAGTACTCCCTGGGGCAGGTTCTTTGTGACCAATGAAGTGTCTTTCATAGCCCAATTTACAGGGCCCAGAGACTAAAAGAAAACTGTTCTTGAATGCTTTCCTATTTGAAAAAATGTTTAGTAAGTCCCCCAGCACATCTCTTGCTTCATGACCCTGTGCTTTTGCAGGGAAATGTTTATCTTTAGCAAGGAAATATAACCAAATTGGGACACCCACATTCTCTTGGCTCAGATGATTTTGTAGGGCCTCAATGCAACCCCACTGGTAACCAGAATGCCTTCTCAGCTTCCTGGCAGTGGCCCTGGAACCCCTGGCATATGAATAGGGGAGCATTTGCTAGGGTGAGAGAGAGCACTCAGCTCTGTGCCGGAGCCCTGGAGGTCTGGCCAAGAGGGAGTTCCTGAACTCTCCAGGGATTATTCAGAGCTGAATGAGGAGCACACCTCAGCTCCTGGCTGGTCTGATATAAGTGGTGTTATTTGCCTGGTTTTTCTTTTATCACAGCTTCCCTTAATCTTTTAATCATGATTCCCTATGAACAGCCCAGAGGGTTTAAAAACAGAATAGAAAGAACATGGAGGGGGAAAGGAGAAACAACATGAATCATCTTAAAGTTTTAATGTTGATTGTGTTAAGTGGTAATAGGAAATGGGAAGTCCTTTTTTCCTACTTTTCCCCACACTTGGGGAAGCTATTCTGATTCTCCTCATTTTGTCCTATACTTCTCCTGCCTTAAGATATTTAGGAAAAACCACTCTATCCTCCCTTATTCTTTCCATCCTTTTCACATCCAAGGGGGGAACTGAAGTCTTGGAAAAGGTTTACCATTTTTCAAAGGGAATTTTCCCCAGGGCCAGCATAAATCAGACAGTAAAACATTTGTTTTTACAAACTCTGGTTTATTGTGTTTTTAGCATCCTGAGTGCTTTAACTACGCCAAATGGGCATGAAGTTTTTGCTTAAATGTGGTTATTACATCTGCCATTTGATTTAGGGACAACATCAGAAAATCTCCCCTCCTTAAACTGAGAAAAAGACAAAGACTGGCTCTAGGATTTAATTGATATAGGGAGCTCCTAGGTGAGAGAAGTTCTCTATGAGTTCAGGTCACTATCTTTCCTGGAACTTATCTAAATCATAAGTTAAATGATCAAACCAGGAAAAATGGACAGAATTTGTCACACACGAACCCAGATTTAGATTTCCTTGACTTCAGAGCCAGCTCTTAATTACTATGATTCCTTTTCAGGGCTGGCTGGGGAGCCCACATGTCCTACTTTGAAATGGGCTAGCCAAAGTCAAAGATGGTAGGAGTTCCCTACTAGCTGCCAGATCTCTGAGATTGGGAGAAACACCAACCTTCCTAAATTCCATCTCACATAGAATCCTCAATTCTATACCCTGAGCTGAGATCTTAAGTCCATTCCTTGTGTCATGAATCAGATTATCAGAGCTCCTCCAGAATTCTGATATTTGTATATGATTATTAATCCCACCAGGTTTTGGAGATTCTTAACTGATTTTGTGTCATAGAATACTTTAGGATTTTCAGGAATCTTATGGACCCCTTCTTGGAATAATATTATTAATTGTATAAAACAAAACATATAGTAGTACCAAGGAAACCAATTATACTGAAAGACATTTTTAAAAGTTTATGGACTCTAAATTTAGATTCTCTGAACTAGAGAAATTAGTTAAATATCTTATGGATGCCTGATATAGTATGAGATAATAGCATTTAGCATTCTGTCTTTCAGGACATGAGCAAAATATCAGGGTAGTATGGGACTCCTTACAGAGTGGTTTTTCAATGCCACTTTGTGATCACATTTCATTCAATCCTCATAACAAACATTTTCTGGTAGGTACTACTAGTGTTTTAATTCCCATTTTAAAGATAAGGAAACTAAATTCAGAAATTAAATGATTTGGCCAAAGTTGCACTAGTTACTTTTTTTTTTTTTTAAGTTGTAAGACAGTAGATTGAATTCAATGCTACAAGCATTTCATAAGTTGTTTTGGCTGATGTACAAAGAAAAAAAAAAACCACAAAGCAGTTCCATTATCAAGAAGTTTACCTATGTAACCTATTATTTTTATTATTTGCCTTCATTTTCCCAGATCCACAACTTAGTGTAATATCTTGTATACTGTAACACTTTGCCGAATATTATTTGACTCTAGAATGGCTTGTTGGCCAAGGGAATGCCCAACCAGAGAGACAAGTGGCTGCTGGATACAGTTACTATATATCTATTTCACAGGAAGGTTGTTGGATCCATCCTAAGTAAGTGGAATAAGATTTATAGCCTCATATAGAAAGCAAAATCTGACCATGTCCCTTCCTTGCTCAATAAATTTCAAAGGCTGCGACTATAAGACAAAAGGCTAACTCTTTGGTATTCAAAGCTTTTTACAAGCTGAGTCCATCCTATTCTTCCATTCTTGTTCCTTATAATTGTCCTTTAATCTATTGTTCCAACACTTGGTGCCAGTATCTATATCTTTGCCCAGGCTTTCTTCCATGCCTGCAGTGCATTCTATTTTGACCTTTTCCTCTAGCTTCCTCCAAGACTCAGGTGATGTACTATCTCTTGCTGTGAGCTTTTCCTGCTGCTCTAAATGATCGGTGCTTATTCCTTCCTTCCCATTATATACAGCGTCTTAACTGCCCTTCCCATAGAATGTTAGCTCCTTGAAGACAAGGATATTGTTCTTTGTTTTCTTTCCACATCTCCATCAGCCAGCACAGTGCCTTGAACATGGAGATAGTTAATTAATGCTTGTTGGATTGAATTGGATGCCTACCATTTTGTGGCTATTTGTAGAATCAGGGCACCACCTGTGATCCCAGGGACATAGCCAAGTTAAAATGGGTCATGGTGCATGGGATTCATGGTTTCATGAAAAAATATTGATTTATTTTATTTTTCTAAAAAAAAAAAGAAAGAAAAGAAAAAAATTCATTCTTTTAGAAGCATCCTTTCAGAGATACTGGAGAAATATGAGTTGTTGCCAAAGAATGTTTACCTGAGGTTACCCGAGGGTTTCCTGAGATATTAAATGTTATTTAATAATAAAATCTTTCCAGAACCTGATTGAAATCTGGGAAGAACAAGAGGTCCTTTTGGAGCACCTGCAATATGGAATTAGTAACCAGGCCTTTCCTGTTTTGTTTTGTTTTTTAAACATCAATTTTCCCCAAAGCTTGTAATAATAATAAAATTTACAACATAAAGAAAGACATGGAAAAGGTAATATAGATATGTATGATAAGATTAAGGAAGGAATAAAGGAATACATTCAGGGAAACTTTAGCTTATCTCGAGTAGTCTCAGGTGTTGTTATGTCTAAAGGTAGCTAGGACACATGGGGAATCAGTTTGGCATAATTGATTATTGATCCCAGTCTTTCCTCAAATACTTGCTATGTGATTGTAGACCAGTTAGTTAAATCTCTTTAAACTCCCATCAATCAATTGTTAAATATTTATTACGTGTCTGCTATGTGCCAGAGATTGTGCTAAGTGTTAGGGATATAAAAAAGAGGCAAAAGACAGTTCCTGACCAAAATGAGTTTACAATCTAATTCAAACAAATATATATATATATATAAAGCCTCCAACTTCCTTATCTGGAGCATGAAAAGAATAGCACATATTTCACAGAGTTGGGAAGCTCATATGATTTTGTATATGTCAATTTTCTGTCCATATTAAAGCTTTATGTAAATATGAGTTATTATTATTATTCCTTCTGCTATTTAGCCACAGTGAGAAGATCCTACCTGACCCCACTATAAGATCAATTCTTATCTTTTAGGGTTCTGAATTGAGGAGTAGAAGCCAGGATTACAGATATAATATGGAGCTGTGTTTATAATGAAGCTTTGAAAAGTCTCTCTGTGACTGAAGGATTTAGTGCCAGTAATTCTTGGCACCTGTAGAATTCTTCCCAACCCCCAAACCATAAGAATCTATAATTCTTAGAGTTAAAAGTATCCTCAGATGCCATCTAATATACCAGTGCAAGAATCACCTCCATAACATCTTTAATAATTTGTCATCAGGCTTCCACTTAAAACCTTCTAGCAATAGGAAACTCATTAACTTTTGAGAAAACCCATTCCTCTTTTCAACTCCTATAATTGTAAGGAAATTGTTCTTTTAAATCTGCCAGAAACCTGGCTCTATACCTTCAACCCACTGTTCTTTATTCTGCTCTGTGGGACTAAAGCGAATAAATCGAATCCCTTTTGTACATGATACCCTTTCCAATACTTGAAAATTATATATTACATTTTCCATCTTAGTTTTCTCAGCTTTGAGTTCCAATTTTCCAGCTCTCTCAGCCTCTCTCCATTTGGCAGAGTTTTTGAGTCCCTTCAATGTTCTGGAAGCTGTTCCTGAACATATTTAATTATATTGATTAAGGACATACTATGTGTAAGGCAGGGCACTAGGCTTTTCTAGCTTGCGAGTGATGTGAGCACAGAGAACCAAGATTCTGATCAGCATCCTTCCCGAACAGAATACAAACCTGCCTCATCATCTTGCCAGATGAGTGGGAAAAATAGTATAAAGGGTTTCAGAAACCAATATAAGCACCAACTCTTTATAAAACTATTTAAGTGCCAATTCTTCCTCCTTTTGAATATTATGCTTCTTTTAATATAGCCTGAGATCATAGTAGAACAAAAATGCTGTACTGGATAGAGAGCTAATTCAAGAGTCAGGAAGTTTTACATTCAAGGATAGCTGGTTATACATTCTAGCCATGTGACCTTGGACAGATATCCACTCAGTCCTCCCAGACAGCTAAGCACTTGCCAGTTGCAGGGGGTGTTTCTTTACTGGTGAAATCACAAGTCTTGCCCAAAACCAGATCATTTTATTTTTGTTGACTGCCATATTGTAGAATTGAATCATATTGAGTATGCCTGTAATTCAAGTGAAGGCTATTTTAATTTTTGTTGTTCTGTTGTATTTCAGCCATGCCCAATCCTTTGTTATCCCATTTTGAGTTTTCTTGGCAAAGATACTGGATTGTCATTTCCTTCTCCAACTCATTTTACAGACGATGAAACTCAGGCAAATAATGTTGACTGATTTGTTCAGTCATACAGTTGGGAAGTGTCTGAGGACCAATTTGAACTCAGTCTCTTCCTGACTTCAGACCCAATGCTTTATCTGTTGTTGTTTGTCCTTTGTTCTTGAAGAGGACCATGATATCAGTGAATTGGATTTAAGTGAGGAAGGGCCATGCAAGATCACCTGCCTCACTTTTCCCTCCAGAGCTATCTAGATCCAGTGGCCAGAGATAGATCAGGATGGAGATGACCCTGGATGAAATGGAAAACCTTAAGGTCTTTAACAGGTCTCTAGGTCTACTAGCTGTCTCCATATTCTACTTATCTCTAATAAATTCATCCTGTTAGGCTCATTCTGATCCATTGAAATCTTCTTAGATCTCAGGTCTGTCCTCCAGTATAATAGCTATTCCAGGTCCAGACCATTCACAGATATACTGGGCACATTATTTGTGCTCTCATCGAAACCATCAGAGGAAATGTGACATAGTCTATTTGAAGTCAGAGCCCCTGGGTTTGAATTTCATCTCAACTAACATAGAAACACAGACTCTCAAGAGTTGAAAAGGACTTTCATAGCCATCTATTTCAACCCATCCCTGATTTAGAATCCATTCTACAACATACACCTTGCCTTGGATTGAAGGTCTCAATAAAAGACAACTCATTACCTTTCATTACACTTTTGGGATAGCTCTAATTGTTAGAAAGTTTTTCCTTTTATAGCATCTCCTCTGGGCTACTTCTCCCATTCCCATTTATTTTGGACAGCTAGGTTCCCAAAGGAAGGCTGATCGATATTCTCCTAGGGTTCTGAGGGTAACTCTGATGGTCACTAGGGTTTTTAGTACTATTGATCATAAGGCCCCATTAAAATGCTTTGATTTTTAATCAGATTATGATTTTTAATCATTTAATTAAAATGCATTGATTATTAATCAGAATTAGTTTTCAGAAAGCATATCTATTAAATAGTTATAGCAAGGATGGATGTTATAGAACCATACCCCCAAACTGGAAACATACTCTCCTATTAGCAGATCTCTCTCTCTCTCTCTCTCTCTCTCTCTCTCTCTCTCTCTCTCTCTCTCTCTCTCTCTCTCTCTCTCTCTCAGCCTTTTTGCCTCTGTGCTGTGTTCCTGAAGTTCCCCTTAGGTACTGCTCTTTGCTGGGTTCTGAGAATCAGTGCCCTTACAGACAGCTCTTTTTTACCCCCTTTAGCCTAAATCTCCCTATCTTGCACAATTTGGAGGTGTGATGGTCTGACAGTCTTCTGACTTTCAGGACTCTTGGATTTACTGATGGCAGCTAGTGATAATGTTGGCCAGGAAAGTAGTCACCTTTTCCATAGGAAATCCCCCAAATTATAACTTTAATGGCTGAGGTTGGTACAGGACCAGAGATCTATGGGGTACTGCTATCTCCAAGGTGCTTGGACCCAAGTCTTTCAATGTTCTAAGGAGGTGTGGAGTTGAATTGTTGATGGATGGTTGATGTGCCTGGCATTTGCTAGCTCCTCTCTCTCCTACTATTTCTTTGCAGTTTCAATAATTTTAGGTGAGAAACAGCCAAAACAACTAATAGGACCAGAAAGGCATTCTCATAGGAGGCAGCACATACATTGAGTCTTAAATAAAGCTAAGGATCCTAAGAGACAGAGGTGAGGAGGGGGGTTATTGATCCACCAATCTTTGGATTCAGTCATTCCACCAGTTCTCATCCCAGCAGCACTGCCATTAATTTACAACTTTTCCTTCTGTCTGCAAAGATATGGAAGACTACACAATGCTTGGCTGAAATCCACATATACCAGTTCTATACATCCCCCTGGTAAGAAAGTGGTTAGTCTGGAATGACTTGTTCATAATGAAACTATGCTGCCTTGTACTGATCACGATTTCTCTCTTTAAGTGCTCCTAAACTATTTCTTAAATGGAGCATTTTGGAATTTTGCCAGTATCACACTAAAGCTTACTGGTCTAAAGTTTGAATAATTCACCTCCTTTACCTCTTTGAAAATTGGGACATTTGCCTTTCTCTAATCATGTACCTCTCCTGTTTGCCACAGTTTTCATATTTCATTGACATCAGCTCAGCATTGACATCCACAATGTCTTTTAGTCCCTGGAGTATAGTTCATTTGGGCCAGATGCCTAAAATGCATTGAGGGTAGCTACATGCTCTTTTATTACCTTCCCAATCTTCCTGGGTTTCATTTCACTGCTAATTATTTGTGTTCTACTTTCCTGGTCTGAAGATTATTCTTCAGGTAGAGGAATGGGAGCAAAATTGGCACTGAATAGCTCTCCCTTCTAAGTATGGTCTTACTCTTGTACGCCAAGCAACAATCTTAACCCATTTTTTTATCATTCTTTTGCCCTCGGCATAGTTTTTTTTAAAGGGCCTTTTCTATTATTCTTAGCACTTATTATGAGCTTTAGCATTTAATCAGTCAATTAGTAAATATTTTATTAAGTGCCTACTATATCAGGCACTGTGATAAGGGCAAGTGATACAAAAATAGACAAAAAAAGCCCCCCAAACCAAAAAAACCCAAACAATTCCTGTCCTCACAAGCTAATACAAACAAATATACATAAAGCAAGCTATATACATGATAAAAAGCAAATGATTAGTAGAGGGAAGTACTAGACTTAAGAGAGGAAAGAGATTTACTGCAATAATAGAATGGATTTTAGCTGGGACTTGTCACTGTTTATCCTTCATTTACAAAGAGGTCCATGATAGTGGGGAGATGATACCATGAGGAGCAAGTGAAGTGGATTCAAGCTGCGCAAGGTCACCGGCCTCATTTTCCCCTTGAGTCATAAGGGCCAGTGGCCAGATATAGATCAGCATGACTAGAGAAGGTTCTTGGCTTTCTATTCAAGGGATCACTACAAAATACTCTGTTTGGCATTCAAAGCTTTTGAGAATCAAACCTCTACCTAACTCTCAAGTTACCTAACACCTTACTCCCTGATACATGATCTTTGATTTAAAGATACTGGCCTCCTGACTGATTTCACAAACCAGACACTCCATCTCTCAGCTCCTGGCATTTTCTTTGGCCATCCCATATACCTGAAATGTTCTATTTTTTTCTTAGTACTGATCTCCCTGACTTCCTCTAAATTCTAGTTAAAATTCCACTTTCTGCAGGAAATTTTCCCTAACCCCCTCTTAATTCCAAGGTATTTTTTGTTAATTTAGCTCCTATCATCATGTATATAGCTTGCTTTGTATATATTTGTTTACTATCTGTTTGCTTCCCTACTGGATTTAAGATCCCCAAAGTCAAGGACTTTCTATTGCCTTTTTTTGTATCCCCTCAGTCCCTGGCAAATAGTAGGAGTTTAATAAATGTTTATAGCTTAGTAAAACCTGCCCCTGGTACAAAGCTCCAGTTTAGTGATTAAAGATGAGCAAATCAAAGAAGAATCCCAACAAACATAAAAAAATTATAGAGCTGGAGATTCCCCCCCCCCCCTCAAAGAAGGAACAGGTAGCTCCAAAACAAATGCAATCAGTGACTCAAAGAAGAAGAAAAAATATTTCCATATTTAATACCAACAACATAATTATCTTGTAGAAATGAAAGAAGAAAATTTAAAATCTGAATTAGAAGCTCTGCCCTTGATAGAACCTTCTTGGCAGTTTTCTCTTAATCTGATCTGGATGAGTTTCTGGCACAACCCCATCATTTTCCATACCAGGGATCTTTAACTTTTTTTTCTGTCATGGACTCCTTTGGCAGTGGGGTAAAAATTATCTCAGGATAATATTTTAAATGCACAAAATAAAATACATAGGGATTAAAAAGGAAACCAAAGGTTAGTGAAAATAAAGACATCATTTTTTCCAATCCAAATTTATAAATCTTCATGGATTTCAGGTTAAGAACTCCGGCTCTAGACATTTCTCTTTTTTATTTTTCGTTGGAACAATTTACACTTATATTATTAGAATTCCATTCTTAAGAATTTTTCATTCTTTTTGAATGACATCAGATGTTGATGTCTTTGAAAAGTACCTATGGACATCACATTCTACATGTAATCATTATACTTGTTGTTGCAATATTTGAGAGGAGTCAAGAACCTCCTCATCCCTTTCTACATTAGACATTCCATTCTCGAATGGCTTGATATATGGATAGGGTGGATGAAGGATGCAGAATAGGAAGATGGGTCTCTGGCTCTTTATATAATATGGCTGGTCATTCATTTTTGGCAACATGCGTTAGTTGGCTGTAGGAAGGAAGAACAATGAAAGACGTCTATCCTTTATCATCACTTCCCAATGCTTCTATGGTATACTGTCCCTCTCCAATATGCTTATTATTATGAATAATTACTATATTAATTAACAAACTATTAGTGCATTTGTAAGAAGCAGCATGACCTAGCATCCCCTTCTGTTGATTTACCTCCCACACCACTTTCTAGCCAACCAGAGACCATGCCCTGTTGTCCTGATTGATGACTACTTCTCCTGAACCATCTATTTCTCACTGTACTCCATACTCTCTGGGCTATGCCCTCCTCATCAAGTCCCTTGCAGTCACACAGGTGTGCCTTTCCACCCTTCCCCACATCTTTTCACCTCAAACCAAATGGCCATTTTTAATACCATGAACCAATGAATTATGATCAAATCAATTCTGCTATTCCTCCTGTATGTATGTGAGTGCATAAATCTACACGAATAAATAGTCTTCCTCCCCCAACTCTTAGCTCAGTACCTGAAACATAGTAAGTTCCTAAACTATGTTGTCTCAAATTTAAAGGAGGCAGCTCATTTCCAATTTAAGTACTTATTGGTAAGAAAAATTTAAATATGAATCACCATTTATTCTCCCTTCCCCCACATCCTGAACTAGGACCTAGGTTGCTTCTATTTCCAATCCTCTCCTTTCTGGCAGTTAATGAGATGAATTGTGGGCTCCATACAAAATTTAATAGCAGCTGCTTCTTTCTCTGCCTACTATACTTTGAATGATGATGGTCTTATTTGCACAGCAGCCCGAGGTATGAAAATATGGAATGGCAGGAGCCAGAAGTCTTTAAATTTAACCAGAATCATATGGTTTTTCAGATTGGCTTTTATAAAAAAAAAAATGTGAGCACCACCTCTCATGCACTTAACGATTAGCACTGCAAATGGATAAATGATTGCTGTTCAACCTGTTGGCTGTTAATTAATAATACCTCACAGGTGTGGGTGCTACTAGAGGCTTTGTGTTGAATTAATGTTAAAGGGATGAAATTACAAAATGAAACAAGCATATAGAAAATCAGTGAATGGTTGAGATTCAGAGCTAAAATACCTAAATTCAGTTCTAGACAAAAAAGAAATGGAAAATATGGATCTTGGTGATTTCAAAGCCCCAAGCTTAAAGTTTTATATTTTTCCTGGCCACTTATGATATTATTAATTCAGATAGTTGTAAAGAGAACATCTGCTTTCTTTTTTATTGGATCATATAAGAGAGAGAGAAAAACCCTAAGCTTGAATCTAACCTGAACAGGAACCTTTACTAAAGAGACAAATATTTAGATCTTTAGGGATTTCTAGCAGAGCAGCTTCTCTGTGTGCTAACATCTGGTCTCTATGATTTTGGGGATAGTGGTGGTTAAAAATGTCAAGGCCTTCTGGCAAAGCCTTTAGAGATCACCTCTGTCCAACTTAGCAAGATTGGACCTTGGGTAACACCAGGGTCACACTTAAAAGCTTGACAGGATCCGCCAAAGCATATCCTACAGTGATGTGATCAAGAATCCAGATTCACCTCCAGGTACCCAAAGATTACTTAAATGATCTATCTGTCAATCAGCAAGCACTTATTAAGTGCCTACTATATATATCCTTGACTTTATTCTAGGTACTGAGGATTCAGACAAAAATGACAGTCCTTGTTTTCAAATAAATTCACATTTCTATCAGAAGTGACAATTTGTGCAGATATAGATATTTACAAAATATAATCATAATAAATAAGAGGTAATTGGGAGGGGATATACCCACTTATAGCTGGAAGAAGTATGAGAGATCTTATGTGGAAGGTGGTATTTGAATGGAGTTTTGAAGGAAAGGTAGATTCTAAGAGGTAGAGGTGAAGAGTAAGCACATTCCAGGCATAGGGAATAATTTTTATTGTTGTTTAATCATTTTCAGTCATGTCTGATTCTTTGTGATCCAATTTGGGATTTTCTTAGCTAAGATACTAAAAAGGTTTCCAATTTCCTTCTCCAGTTTATTTGACAGATGAAGAAACTGAGGCAAATAGGATTAAGTGACTTACCTAGTGACCACTCAGCTAGTAAGTGTCTGAGGCCAGATTTGAACCAGTGTGACCCTGGTGTTACCCAAGGTCCAATCTTGCTAAGTTGGACAGAGGTGATCTCTAAAGGCTTGGCCAGAAGGCCTTGACATTTTTAACTACCACTACCCCCAAAATCATAGAGATGAGTTTTCCTGAGTCCCAGGCCTGGTGCTCTATGCACCACCTCATTGCTACTGGAAAATAATAAATTGTGCAAAAACACTGAGAGGGTTGTGTGAGGTCCACCAAGAAAGTCCATTTGGCTGGAATGTAACTGTAGATGTAAGATGGGAATCAGGTTATAAAGATGATTAGGTGAAGCCAGAGGTCCGTGTATCATTTTAGAGGCAATAGGGAGTCACTGGAGTTTATTGAGCAGGAGAGGGACATGGTGATTCCTGTAGTTTAGGATAATTACGGTGGCCTTTGAGTACATTGTAAACTGGAAAAGGCAAGGAAATCAGTTAGAAAGCTATTGAAATAGTGCAGGCAAGAGGTAATGAGAGCCTGAATCATGTTTATAGCTATGTGAATGGAGAAGAAGAAAGGGGTAGGGTGCAAATCTGAAGCCAGAGAGCCTGCTTTTACATCCCACCTTTGCCACTTACTTTCTGTAGATTTAATCTCGTTGGATCTCAGTTTTATAGATATAAAATGAAGGACAGGCCCAGATGACTTCCAGAATTCCTTCCAGATTCTGAGGCAACTTGTAACACAGTAGGAAGTTCATTAGATTTAGAATGAGAAGAACTTAACTATTAGTCTAAATAGATGGCTTTTGAAATAGGGATAGAAATGTGGTCTTAGTACAGGGAAGACTCAAAGGAGGAAATTCCCTCTACCAATATTTATTGGCATCTTCTGGGTAAAATATAGTAGGAGAGTAGTTTTAAAAATTTAAGAGGCTAAGCTGCTTTCCGGGGCTCACCCAGACAACTGTAGTCAGACAGTCAAGAAATATTCATTAAGCATTATGCATCTCGCACAAGGAAATATAGGAAAGAATTTTGTGGAGAATAGTCAAGAAATATTCAAATATTGGAAAGACCCTTTAAGTGGAAAACGGTCAAGAAACATTCAAATATAGGAAAGATCTTTGAGGTGGAGAACAGACAAGAAAGTCAAGAAAAGGAAAGACCTTTTGAGATGGAGAAGAGATATTTCTCAGTCATTTATTAATCACTTTAAATGTGACCAACATAGGTAATGGAGATAACAATGCCAGCAAGCAATATAATCCCTACCCTAAAGATAATTTATTCTAATTGGACAAAACAACATTTAAAGAGGGACTGGAAGTGGAGGGGAGGGCAAAGGGAGCTGGGGGGGAAAAGGAAGAAAAGGTCAGAAAAGTGAGAGCTAGACTTGAACCCTAGACTTCTTGTTTTGAGACTAGCTCTCAAATTACATGAAGCTGACTTTATGAAATACCTGTTGAAAACAATTCTATTTTCAATCCAAACTCCTTTCTTCTTCTATCCATTTGACTGCTCATAGCCACACTGACTTCATTATTACAATAAGCTGTCATTTTTAATGAGCCTTCCAAAGCAGTAAATAAGAATGGAAACCTGCGGGTTGAAAAAGCTGCTGCTTAGGTGCCCTCAGTGAAGAGAGCTTTCTGAAGAAAAGCTTGTCATCATCCGTGCAGGGCTGCCTGAAAAAATTCTCACGTCATTAGTGGCATTTTCCTTTATCCTCTAGGTAGTTCTCAGACTCGGAGAAGGAGACATTTTCAAGGAGACTGACAACATTTTGTCAAACTACTTCTGATTCTCATCTCATCACAAACTGAATGACTCCAGCGACAGCATATTTATAACAGCATTTCTGAGATTCAATCATTTGGTAATGGCTTATAATGAACCTCAGACAGACCTTAGCATTTTCAGGAACCTTCTGTTTTGTTTCTTTATTATTCTCATGGTACCCTCTTCACTCATCCCCCTGATTGTTTTCTGTGTGTGATGGTCCCACTTGTGCTGGAAAGCAATAAGCTAAAACCAGCAGCTTTCTCCATGTTACGGTCTACCTAAGGTAACATCTAAGGTGTTAATTATGAGACACTCCAAGATGAACAGCAGTGTGCTCTTTGGAACTATCGTTCCATTGCAATGCATCCTGCTGCTTCTTTTTCCAGATCTGGCTTGCTTTTTACCTTTCTTGTGTGTGCAGAGAAATAAGAGAGACTTGGAATCAGGACAACTTGAGGTCGAATTCCATCTTAGATACTTACCATGTAACCCTGCGCAAGCTAAAAATCTCTCTAAGACTTGATTTCTTCATCTGTGAAATGAACATAATAACTACCTTACAGGGTTTTTGCAAGGATTAAATGAGATAATATTTATAGAAGGCTTTGCAACCTAAAAGGTAGCTAAATTAAAATACAAATAAAGAGTTGTAGATGAAATGCTCAATTGAGTCTTAGACCTGCAAATCAAGAAGACCTGAATTCTAATCCAGCTTCAGAAATTTACTACCTATATGTGATCCTGGGAAAATCACTTAACCTCTTTCTGCCTCAGTTTTTTTTTTCATCTGTAAAATGAGGATAATAATATTTACCTCTCAAGATTGTCATGAGGATTAAATGAGAGATCATTTATAAAGTGCTTTGCAAATTTTAAAGTGGTATATAAATGCTTAAAATAGAAAAGTTCAAACATATATAGTGATTACTGGCTTAGAACAGCAGTTCCTTATTTTTGTTTTTTCTTTGCATCCCCAGCACCCAGTATTAGGCTTGGCACAGAGGAATTTCTCAGTAAATGTTTATTGATTAATACAAGAGCAGTTTCCTTAAATAGCCTTGTGAAGTCCTTAGTGTATTATTATCCCCATTTTGCAAATGAGAAAACTAAGGTTCAGTGTGATTAAGTGATTTGAAGGAGGCGCATAGAGCTTTGGGCCTGGAGTCAAGAAAACTTTTCTTCCTCAGTTCAAATCCAATCTCAGACATTAATCACCCGTGTGATCTGGGTAAGTCACTTAACCCTGGTTGCCTCAGTTCCCTCACCTGATCTGGAGAAGGAAATAGCAAATCATCCCATTATTGTAACCCAAATGGGGTCACAAAGAGGCAGATTTGAATGAAATAACAATAACTATCCATGTTCACGTGTTAATTGCCTGAACCATACCTTAACTGAGGTATTTAAACTCTAATACTCTTTCTATTGTCAGATTGTATCATCAACAGGGATTTCTCTAATGAGCAAAAGAGAGAAAACATATTTGTGTAACTTGCTTTTATGTATTAGATGGGCCTATGAGGATGATGACGTAGCTCCATTTCTTGCTTTAGATCCTAAGTGCTTTGTATATAATATCTTATTTAATATTCATAGTAGAATTTGGAGTCTGTTATTGGTCTAAATATTATTACCATCTTTTTTTTGGTTCTTTCTTATTTTTACTGATAGCAACACAATACATTTCTTATTGACAAGTATTGTAGCCTATTAAATCAAGTCAACTATAAGGAAGTATAAATCCACTTTTTTGTGTAATTTAATCTTTTTATTTTCTTCCCTATTTTTAAATCATTTTTATTTAAAGCTTTGAGTTTCAAATTCTCTCTTGCACTTTCACCCTATTCCACCTCTTTCTCTGAGACAGTAAGCAGATATAGATTACACATATGCAATTATGTGAAATATCTCCATATTTTTCATTTTGTACAAGAAGATTTGAGTAAAGAAAAAAAATGAAAGTGAAAAATAGCATGCTTCAGCCTGTAGTCAATCAATATCAGTTCTTTCTTTAGACGTGAACAGTATGCTTCAGACCTTTGGAATTTTCTTGGATCATTATATTGCTGAGAATAGCTAAATAAGTCATAGTTGATCATTGCACAATGTTGCTGTAACTTGTACATATTCTCCTGTTTCTGTTCACTTCGCTATGCATCAGTTCATTTAAATCTTTTCAAGTTTTTCTGAAATCATTCTGCTAGTCATTTTGCATATACCAATTAAATTTCATTATAATCATAGACTGTGGTCTGATTGTTTAGCCTTTCCCCAATGAATGGGCATCCCTTTGATTTCTAATTCTTAACAACCACAAAAAGCACTGCTTTAAATATTTTTAAATAAATAAGTCCTTTCCCTGTTTTTAAAAAAATATTTTTGGAGTTTTATTTTTAAGTTTAGCCCTTTGGGCATAATTTCAAATTGCTCTCTAGAATGGTTGGATCAGTTTACAACTCCATCAATAGTGCATTAGTGTCCCATTTTCCCTATATCCCTTCTAACACCCATCATTTTCATTTTTTGTCATATTAGCCACTCTCATAGGCATGAAGTGGTACCTTTAATATGCATTTCTCTGATCAATAGTGATTGTCAATATAAAATAGTCATTTTTTTCATGACTATAAATAGTTTTGATTTCTTTGTTTGGTAACTGCCTATTCATATCTTTTGGCCATTTATTAATTAGGGAATAACTTGCATTTTTATAAAGCTATATTTTATGTAGTATCTAAATATTTGAAAAATAAGGCTTTTATCAGAAATATGTATTACAACATTTCTCCCCAGTTTTCTGTTTTCCTTAATAATTTTGGTTGCATTGATTTTGTTTGTGTAAAACCTTTTAACTTTATGTACTCAGAATTATTTATTTTACATTTTGTAATGCTCTCTGTATCTTCTTTGGTCCTAAATTCTTCTTTTATCTGTAAATATGAGAAACAAACTATTCTGTGTCTAGCCCAAGCTCACACAGCCAAAAATTCATATCTACTTATTTATTAAGAGATTTTTAAATTTGACAATGGTGTCATTCTTTATGTGTAAGTCATATATCCATTTTGACCTTATCTTGGTATAGTATATAGTCATCTTTCTTCAAGAAAAGAGCATAAAAGTGCTGGATAGATCCAGCACCAAACAGTATCACACAAAAAGTGAACATAACTCTCTCTTAATAGATAAGAAATAATTAGTTACTGATATGAATTACCAACTGTGTGATCTTGAGCTAGTCATTTTACTACTTATATCTTAGGGCAAATATTGCAATATAAATAGGAAAGTTTGAAAGAGAGTTTAGGTGCTAGAGACAATTCCCTCCCCCTATGCCTTCAATATATTCTGTTTTCAATTTAATTTTATTATATCTCTTCATACCAGTATGGCTAGGACCCTGAGTTCTCAAAAGCTATGCCAGAAAAACATAAGCTCTTACAGATCCCACCAAGCTGGAACAGCTTTGGATTGAGTCCTAGTGACACATTAGGCCCGCCCAGAGTCTGAGGACCAGTCTGGCTAAGCATGTCACTAGAACACTAACAACTGTGGACTGAATGGCTTTGGAAAGCTATGAGCCAATGTAAAAAAATTACAAAATAGTGCCCAGTCTTTCAGTGATAGTTTCAGAATAGTAGAAAAAGGAGAAAAGAATACTAAAAAATTATAGGATTTCCATCCAGTCTATGACTAGATTTAATTTTTGGTACTATGAGAATGTTTTTTAAAAAGCAGAACAATGGATTATATTATTCTGGTAATAATGTGTTTAGCTTTTAAAGCTTTTGCCATCTGCCTCAAGTCTGCCTTTCCAGATTTGTTCCTCTTTTTATCTCTGAGGTCCAGCCAAACTGACCCATGTATTGTCACTTCTCAGTGACTTTTTCCAAGCTTTCCCTTGTGCCTGGAATGCACTTCCTCTCCACCTCTGCTTATTAAAATCAATACCCTTCTTCAGCACTCAGCTCCAGTGGCTCCTCCTGTATAAGACTGTTTCAGCATTCCCAGGTGCTAGAGCTTCCCTCCCTGAAACTACCTGTTTCCTTGTATATATTTTGCTTCTACTTTCATATGTACATATGGTTATGAGCAACAACAAGGCAGGGATTATTTCATTTCTGTATTAGTGTCCGTAGCAACTAGCACAGTGCCTCACATATATAAATACTTAATAAAGGTTTGCTGATCTATCAACGAATGCTGCTGGGTTGACATTTGTACTAATGAAACCAGAGGACATTGCAACTAACCAAAAGGATGGCTCACAGGACCTCCTGCAAGACAGCACAAAGAAGTTGGCAGTTGGTTTAATTATGTGCCCAAAGGCCACAAGAAACAATTTTCAGGTATGTCACCTTTTGGTGCTCATGATGAATATTAAAAATGCTGTGAGGATAATGGCAGCTTATGTTTCCAACATCTGCTGCAGAGGGCTGAGGAGATAGAGAAATCCTCTGAAGAGCTTGGCAAGATACTCTCAAGAAAGACATCAGACACATTCTTCCTCAATAACTTTAATATGAAGATACTCCCAGAACAAATAGGTTGAAAAAAGTTGGAAAATAGAAATCAAGATTCAGAAGAAAAAGATACTCAAAGACTTGTAGAATACTTTATAATTTTATAACTCAATTTCTTGAATTCTTTTTTGTTGTTGTGGTAATTGGGGTTAAGTGTCTTAGTAGGATCACACAGCTAGGAAGTGTTAAGTGTCTGAGGTCAGATTTGAACCCAGGTCCTCCTGACTTCAGGGCTGGGGCTCTATCCACTGTGCCCCTTGAATTGTTTTTTTTTTAAAGAGAAGAGTAGAAAGGCATTGGGTATAATCATACCCAAACAATATCACACAAAAAATTAACTGTCTCTTAATAGATAAGTTACTGATATGAATTTTTGGCTGTGCGAGCTTGGGCTAGACACTTACCTGCTAAGTGCCTTGAGAAACCCTGTAAAATTAGAAGTTGCTTAGATCTGCATTGGTAGAGGAAATACCTCACTGGGAGTTATTCACATGGATGAAATCATAATTCCTACCCAGATTCTGTGTATGTATATGTGTTTGTGTTAGTTGGAAGTAAATAACTAGTTATTAATGTGACAAGAATTTTCATATCAGCTATCTGTGTCCAGCCAATTCATCTATTTATTAGACCAAAGGTCAGGATGGGTCAAATTAAGAGAAGTGATAAAGATACACACACACACACACACACACACACACACACACACACACACACACACACACAACTACACCCAGACCTATTCTGATGTCCCATAGATGTAGAAAAATGAGAATTGTATAAAAGAAGAAAAAAGACAGCTAGGTGGCTCAGTGCATACAGTGTGGAAACTAGAGTCAGGAAGACTCATTTTCCTGAGTTTAAATCCAGCCTCAGGCACTTACTAGCTATGTGATCCTGGACAAATCCCTTAACCTATGCTGACTGATCTCAGTTTCCTCACCTGTAAAATGGACTGGAGAAGAAAATAGCAAAGCACTGCAGAATCTTTACCAAGGGCCACAGAGACTCAGACACAAATGAAAAAAGACTGAACAAAGACATAAAAAAAACATTAGTACTATCATCATTTCCTATAAAAGTTTAACCAGTTAAAAGCAATTGCCATGAACAGGAAGCCAAATAAACTCAGAAGCCAACTCAAACAGAGGTGTATTAGGACCAGCTTCTACCAGCTCATAAGAATCAATGATTAAATTTTTAGTGTGAGCATTTACACTTCAGAAATTCTACAAATCAGACTTTGATTTATTGTTTTGGTGATTAATCTCGACTTAAGAAGGTGATAGAGAAAATATTAATAATGCAGATTTATGTATTCTTCTTCAGAAAAGTAGTTGTTCAATTACCAGCAAGCTCCTAGATTTAGCCAGCCATACTTGATTTACTTGCTAAGTATAAGAATATGGGAACCAAGGGCAATAGTAGTCTTTAGGCAGCTTGGTGTGAGATTCAACTAAAACCAGGTCATTGCAAAAATGTTTACGGATGAAATGAGGAGGACAAATCTCTCTTTTCTCCACTTCATCCTCCAAGCAGCTTCAAAATGGTATAGATATCACAGTCATAGATATCATGTCAGAGCTAGAAAGGGCTTGAGACATCTGGATCAGTGCCTTCATTTTCATTTTAGTTCAATTCAACAACAATAAAATTCCATTAGATAATATCTTTTAAAAATATATATATTATATATACATAATAATTTTCAACATGAAAATTATAATAAATATTTTAAAGCATTTTAAGGTTTATAAAGCCCTTTATATTTGTTATTTCATTTAAGGTTTCATTATTATTTCCGTTTTAAAGTTGAGGGAACTGAAACTGGGGAAGGTTAAGGGTCTCACAGCTTGTAAAAATGTTTGGGGCAAGGTTTGAACTTTTATCCTCCTGACTCTAAGGCCAACACTTTTTCTTCTTTTTTCCTTTTTTAAAAATCAAAATCTTTTATTTTGAAAACATATGCATAGATAATTTTCTTTCTTTCTTTTTTGCAAAAGAAATTGGGGTTAAGTCACATAGATAGGAAGTGTTAAGTGTTTGAGGTCAGATTTGAACTCAAACGTTTTTGCACATGTGAGTTATTTTCCCTTTTTTATGATCTCTTTGGGATACAGGGCCAGGAGAGACACTGCTGGATCAAAGGATATGGGAAGTTTTATAGTTCCTTTAGGCATAGTTCCAAATTGCTCTCCAGAATGGTTGGATTTGTTCACAGTTCCACCAACAATGTATTAGTTTCCCAGTTTTCCCATATCCCCTCCAACCTTCATCATTATCTTTTCTTGTCATTTTAGCCAATTTTAGAGGTCTGTAGTGGTACCTCAGAGGCTAACACTTTTTCTTTTGTATTGCCTAACTATTTTTATTTTGTTTGAAAAATTCCTTTTATACCTTTTTCAGAGGTACGCTAGAGCCAGCTTGTATTTACTGGTGAAAGCCAATAGTTAAATTTTCAATGCAATATCTCAGAAATTTGGAAATATTACAAATAAGGACTTGATTTATTTTTTGATGAGGCTTAAGAAAGTGGTGGAAAAATGTTAATAATACAGATTAAAATTAAAAGTGTGTTAGGTATGCAATCTACCCTTGACCCAAGAGCTGGTTGTAAAACATTTGTTAACAAACCCCTTGCCTTTCCCCCAGAGTCACAGTTTATGAGTTCTTTTAGTTTACTTTAAGCCCTCAATTGTTCTACAGCCAAATATATTTGAAAAACTTTGCTTTAAAGGAATAACCTTTTAAAAAAACAATGGCAGCAAAGTCTAAATTGAGTAGAGTCTTACAGATGGGGAAGAAAACTCATAGTCCTAATTAATTTTTTAATTTAAGGTTTCTTCCCATATTACATAAAACTAAGATCAAAGTCCTTTGTTTATATATAATTAGCCATAATTTACAGGATCTTAACACTAAAAAAAAGAAAGTTCCCTCCCTGCTACTCTCCTTGGTCTCTCAAAGATGTATCCTTTTCTTTCAGGACATCCAAAAAAATTAAAGGAAAATATTTATAGATATTGAGACTTGTAAAAACTTTCAGAGAGTGATTCAGTTATATGACCACAGAGCAGAGATCTTGCTCTAATCCTGATTTTATTTAGTGCAAGTCTTAGCCCAGGGGTGGTGGAAGTAAGGAATTGGGAAGTATTATGGGAGGAAAAAAGAGAATCATAGTTACAGGATTTGAAGCTGGAAGGGACTTTGGGATTCTCTAAGCTATCCTGCTCATTTTATAGATTCAGATTCTGAGACCCAGAGGGGTCGGATAATTTTACCAAATTTCTAAGAAGTAGAAAAACAGGAATTTGGATCCAGGTGTGGAGCATTTAGAAGTTGATTGAAAGTTGCCAATTTAGCATTTGAAAATTTTTAATGTCATAAATATATTTGCTTTTGTATTTGTTGGTATGAAGCTGTAAATCATAGGTGAAAATATAGAAGCGACCTGTTTGAAAAAAAAAGAAAAGAAAGAAAGAAAGAGAGAGAGGAAGGAAGGAAGGAAGGAAGGAAGGAAGGAAGGAAGGAAGGAAGGAAGGAAGGAAGGAAGGAAGGAAGAAAAATAAAGAGAAAGAAGGAAAAAAGAAAGAAAGAAAAAAAGAAAGAAAGGGAAAAATTCAGGCTGATTCATTTTAATTTTACATGTCTCAAATCATTTAAAATCATTCAAGAATTTTTCATTCAATACTTTGAAGACAAGAAGAGATTTAGCGGCTTCTATAATGTCTGAAATCATCTTTAAGGTTTAGGGAGACTGGAAAAACAATTATAAAAATTATAGAATATCAGCAC